>NC_061510.1:237873495-238173495 GCF_022539505.1 Lolium rigidum | reverse complement strand
CTTCCGTTGCTCAAATCAGAAAACTCAAAACTAACGAAAGTTGCGTACATATCTGTGGATTCCTCACGTAAATTGGCAGATTTTTATGAGTTACCTACAGAGAATCATACCCAGATTCGTGACAGCAAGAAATCTGTTTCTGCGCAGAAATCCAAATCTAGCATCAACATTCTATTAGAGACTTCACTTGGCACAACATTGCAATAAAATAAAGATAAGGAGAGGTTGCTACAGTAGTAACAACTTCCAAAACACAACAAAACAGTAGCAAAATAAACACATGGGTTATCTCCCAAGAAGTGCTTTCTTTATAGCCATTAAGATGGGCTCAGCAGTTTTAATGATGCACTCGCAAGAAATAAGAGTTGAAGCAAAAGAGAGCATCAAGAAGGAAATTCAAAACACATTTAAGTCTAACCCACTTCCTATGCATAGGAATCTTGTACACAAATAAATTCATGAAGAACAAAGTGACAAGCATAAGAAGATAAAACAAGAGTAACTTCAAAATTTTAAGTATATAGAGAGGTGTTTTAGTACCATGAAAATTTCTACAACCATATTTTCCTCTCTCATAATAATTTTCAGTAGCTTCATGAACAAACTCAACAACATAACTATCACATACAGCATGCTTTTCATGATTCACAAACACATAATTTTTATCAAGCTCGAAATAATAAGATTAAAACTTTCAAACCCACTTTTATCAATAATGTAACAAGATGATTGATCAATCTCAAAAGATATGGGACTCATAGATAAAGTAAAGATCTCTCCAATCCCATTTTCATTAGTAGTATAATTAATAGTATCAAGTAACATAGGACCATCATCTAGAGATTTATCATAAACATTTGCCAAGCAAAACTCTTTAGTACCATGCATTTCGACATCAGGCACAAACAAAGCATTATTATAAAATTTATCAAAGTAGCATGGATTATCATAGATAACAGGAGCATAATTATTCTCACAAGTTTTACTCATAGGGAATATTTCAAGAGAATCCACAGGAACATAACATTCATCCTTCATTGGTAAGCATGGAGGACAATCAAATAGTGTAAGAGATAAAGAGTTACTCTCATTAGAAGGTTGGCATGGGTAGCTAATCCATTCTTCCTCCTTTTGTTCATCACTCTCCTCTTCTTTTTCATACAATGAGCTTTCAGAGTTCATCAATTTCCTCCTCTTTTTCATCCAATGAGCTTTCGGGTTCATCAATTTCTTCTTCCATCGGTTTCTGCAAATTGTGAGTGCATTCTTGTGCATTAATGAGTCTCTCTTTATAATCAATGATATAAGGATTATCACTGTAGCTTTCTATGCAAAAATTAAGGATAGAAGAGACATAATATTTAAGGTCCTTACAAACAACACAAGTTTCATAATTTTTAGCAATGAAGGATTCTCTCTCAGAGGCTCCCATAAATATGACAAATTGTTCTACCTCTTCGAACCCAAGATGAATATAGCTATTCCAATTATAGTTCTTAATTAAAACTTCCTCACTAAAGCCACATTGAAATTTAAGATGTTTAGTATCCTGTTTAGAGCAACAGTTTATATCATGGCGTTTAACCAAGATTTTCGCAATTGTATTCAATTTTTCTATCACAGCACTCATAACTTTTCCCGTTCTTGATTCTCTATAATTATTATATAATTCTATAAGCTCCAAATAGGTTGTAGGTTCTCCCATAGCAACAGTTTTTAATTTTTAGGTTTTTCAAATTTTTATGGATTTTCGGGTATATAGGGAAAATAAAACAAGACAAAAAGTAACTAGGCAAAAGTAAACTAAGCAAGGTAATACTAGACAGAAATAAACTAAGCACAAATAAACTAAAAAAAAGTAAACTAAGAAAAACAAAATAAAATAAAACAGAGAGAAAGGTAGAGTGTACTCCCAAGGTGAACTTATGAGTAGAGCCATGCCTCCCGGCAACGGCGCCAGAAAATAGTCTTGATAACCCACAAGTATAGGGGATCGCAACAGTCTTCGAGGGAAGTGAAACCCAAATTTATTGATTCGACACAAGGGGAGGTAAAGAATACTTATAAGCCTTAACAACTGAGTTGTCAATTCAGCTGCACCTGGAAAAGCACTAGCAACAGGGGTGATGTGAAAGTAGCAAGTAATATGAGAGCAATAGTAACAAGAATAACACAGACGACAGTAGCGAGTAATATGAGAGCAATGACACCGAAAAATAGTTGATACTACTTCCAATGTCATGTAGAACGAGTATATGATGATGAAAGATGGACCGGGGTTCCCAGCTATCTACACTAGTGGTAACTCTCCAATAACAAGTGTTGGGTGAACAAATTACAGTCGGGCAATTGATAGGATTGAAATAGCATTAAGACAGAACATCAAGATCATTAATCATGTAGGCATGTTTTCCATATATAGTCATACGTGCTCGCAATGAGAAACTTGTACAACATCTTTTGTCCTACCAGCCGGTGGCAGCCGGGCCTCTAGGGAATCTACTCGGAAATTAAGGTACTCCTTTTAATAGAGCACCGGAGCAAAGCATTAACACGCCGTGAAAACATGTGATCCTCATATCTAAACCTTTCCCTCCAGCTTGTCCCAATTTCGTCACTTTGGGGCCTTTGGTTCCGGACATAGACATGTGCAAACAACTTGTAGATACAATCTAAGCAATAAGTATAGAGCTTAAATCTAAGATCATGCCACTCGGGACCTAGTGACAAGCATTAAACACAACAAGATTGCAAAGCAACAATAACTTCACAAACTTTATAGATAGACTAATCATAATGTAACAATCCATCGGATCCCGACAAACACAACACCGATTACATCAGATGAATCTCAATCATGTAAGGCAGCTCATGAGATCATTGTATTGAAGTACATGGGGGAGAGAATACCAACTAGCTACAACTAGAACCCGTAGTCCATGGGGGGACTACTCACGGAGCATGATGGAGACGATGGCGTTGATGGAGATGGCTTCCGGGGGCACTTCCCCGTCCCGGCAGGGTGCCGGAACAGAGACTTCTGTCCCCCGAAACGGAGTTTCGCGATGGTGGCGGCGCCCCTGGAGTCTTTCTGAAGTTTCGTCAATTTGGTGTCGCGTTTTTAGGTCGGGACGACTTAAATAGGCGAAGAGGCGGAGTCGGAGGGGCCACGGGGGCTCCTCACACTAGGCCGGCGCGGCCAGGGTGGAGCCCGCGCGGCCCACATGTGTGGGGCCCCCAGGGCACCCCTCTGGTCCCCCTCTGACTTTCTGGAAGGTTCCGGGAAAAATAAGATGTTGGGTCTTCGTTTCGTCGAATTCCGAGAATATTGCCCGAACAGCCTTTACGGAACCAAAAACAACGAAAACGACAGAACGGCCCTTCGGCATCTCGTTAATAGGTTAGTTCCGGAAAATGCATAAAAACATTATGAAGTGCAAGCAAAACATGTAAGTATTGTCATAAAACAAGCATGGAACATCAGAAATTATAGGTACGTTGGCGACGTATCATGACACACTTAAGGTTTGATGTCGTTTAAGTAGATATGGACTATGGAATGGAGTTCGAAGTTTTGTTCGGAGTCTCGGATGGGATCCAGGACATCACGAGGAGTTCGGAATGGTCCGGAGAATAAGATTCATGTATAGGAAGTCATTTTCCAAGTTTGAAAATGATCCGGTGCATTTATGGAAGGTTCTAGAAGGTTCTAGAAAAGTCCGGAAGAAATCACCGTGGAAGGTGGAGTCCCGGAGGGACTCCACCTAGCATGGCCAGCCAGCCTAAGGAGGAAGAGTCCCAGGTGGACTCCACGTCATGGTGGCCGGCCACCCCCCCAAGGAAGGGGTGGGAGTTCCACCTTGAGTAGGAGGTCCCACCTTGGGTAGGATTCCCACCTTATGGCAAGTTTTGTGTTGGGGTCTTATTCGAAGACTTGTAGTCCAACTCTTGGGGGTTCCACCTATAAAAGGAGGGACAAGGGGAGGGGGCCGGCCACTCAAGCCTCCACCTTGGCCGCACCCCTTGAGGTCGGCGCCCAAGCCCCCCTCTCCCCAAACCCTAGCCGCCCCCCCTCCACATATCTCTCCCGCAACGCATAGGCGAAGCCCTGCCGGAGATCTCCACCATGATACGTCCCAAACGTATCTATAATTTCTTATGTTCCATGCTACTTTTATGATGATACTCACATGTTTCATACACATTATATGTCATATTTATGCATTTTCCGGCACTAACCTATTGACGAGATGCCGAAGAGCCGATTGTCTGTTTTTCGCTGTTTTTGGTTTCGAAATCCTAGTAAGGAAATATTCTCGGAATTGGACGAAATCAACGCCCAGGGGCCAATTTTTCCACGAAGCTTCCAGAAGTCCGAAGAGGAAACGAAGTGGGGCCACGAGGTGGCCACACAACAGGGCGGCGCGGCCCAAGCCCTGGCCGCGCCGGCCTATTGTGTGGGCCCCTCGTGACACCCCTTGACCTACCCTTCCGCCTACTTAAAGTCTTCGTCGCGAAACCCCCAGTACCGAGAGCCACGATACGGAAAACCTTCCAGAGACGCCGCCGCCGTCAATCCCATCTCGGGGGATTCAGGAGATCGCCTCCGGCACCTTGCCGGAGAGGGGAATCATCTCCCGGAGGTCTCTTCATCGCCACGATCGCCTCCGGATCGATGTGTGAGTAGTCCACCCCTGGACTATGGGTCCATAGCAAGTAGCTAGATGGTTGTCTTCTCCTCATTGTGCTATCATGTTAGATCTTGTGAGCTGCCTATCATGATCAAGATCATCTATTTGTAATGCTACATGTTGTGTTTGTTGGGATCCGATGAATATTGAATACTATGTCAAGTTGATTATCAATCTATCATATATGTTATTTATGTTCTTGCATGCTCTCCGTTGCTAGTAGAGGCTCTGTCCAAGTTGATACTTGTGACTCCAAGAGGGGGTATTTATGCTCGATAGTGGGTTCATGCCTCCATTAAATGCTGGGACGAGTGACGGAAAGTTCTAAGGTTGTGGATGTGCTGTTGCCACTAGGGATAAAACATCGATGCTTTGTCTAAGGATATTTGTGTTCATTACATTACGCACCATACTTAATACAATTGTCTGTTGTTTACAACTTAATACCGGAAGGGGTTCGGATGATAACCTGAAAGTGGACTTTTTAGGCATAGATGCATGCTGGATAGCGGTCTATGTACTTTCTCGTAATGCCCTGATTGAATCTCATAGTACTCATCATGATATATGTATGTGCATTGTTATGCCTTCTTTATTTGTCAATTGCCCAACTGGAATTTGTTCACCCAACATCTGTTTATCTTATGGGAGAGACACCACTAGTGAACTGTGGACCCCGGTCCTATTCTTTACATCTGAAATACAATCTACTGCAATTGTTCTTTACTGTACTTCGCAAACAATCATCATCTTCCACACAATACGTTTAATCCTTTGTTTACAGCAAGCCGGTGAGATTGACAACCTCACTGTTACGTTGGGGCAAAGTACTGTGATTGTGTTGTGCAGGTTCCACGTTGGCGCCGGAATCCCTGGTGTTGCGTCGCAGTACACTCTGCCGCCATCAACCTTCAACGTGCTTCTTGGCTCCTACTGGTTCGATAAACCTTGGTTTCTGTTATCACCAGAATTTGGCCAAGTCAGAGGTGGGCCGCGATCAAGATGGATTTGAAGAATATACATGGAAGAAATACGGGAATCGGCCTTTTATACCAAGTTGGGCTTGTTTGCCCGTGTATCTGTAACATATTAGATCGCATCTTAGATTAAAAGTTAGAGTTTATCTCGTGCACGGTTTAGTGCACGCCCACATTAGAAAGTCCCCTGGACTATAAATATGTACCTAGGGTTTATGGAATAAACAACAACCAACGTTCAACCACAAACAAATCTCGGCGCATCGCCAACTCCTTCGTCTCGAGGGTTTCTACCGGTAAGCATCATGCTGCCTAGATCGCATCTTGCGATCTAGGCAGCACAAGCCTTCCTACGTTGTTCACGCGTTGCTCGTACTGAAGCCTTTTTGATGGCGAGCAACGTAGTTATCTTAGACATGTTAGGGTTAGCATTGTTCTTCATATTACATGCTTTCGTAGTGCAACCCTTGCATGTCTAGCCGCCCTTACACCTATCTTAGGTGTAGGGGCGGCACCCCGCTTGATCATAGTTTAGTAGATCTGATCCGTTACGATTGCATCCTTGTTCTACAAGGATTAGTTTAATATCCGCAATAGTTAGGCCTTACAAAGGGGGAGGATCCAGCGGCACGTAGGGTGTCGTTCGTTGGCCCTAAGCGAGGATGTTCCGAGGATCAACCTCGTGTTGGTTTTTAGGCCTTGTTTAGGATCGGCTTACGATCACCGTGCGTGGCCGCGAGGCCCAACCCGGAGTAGGACGATCCGATTATGCGGTGAAAACCCTACATCGTCGTAGATCTCATTAGCTTTACCTTGATCAAGCAGGACCACCATATATTCGGACACCTCGTCCGAATCATGGGTGGATCGGCTCTTTGAGCCGATTCACGGGATAACTCGAGAGCCGATCGAGGGCTCGTATTTAACGTTTACGTGTGTGCCCTGCAGGAAACTAAGCGAGGCATCATCCACACCTTCCCGACCAGGTATAGGTCGGGTGGCACGCCCTTGTGATAAACATCGGCGCGTGCGACCGGAGGCTTTGCGGGCCGTCGCTCCGAGGGACCGGGGCCAGCCGCAGCCCTAGTTGTTCCCGACTCTACCGTGTTGACCGTCTCCGCCCGCCGGGGGGTTTCGACGTCAACACATTCTCGGCACGCCCGGTGGGACGGTCGACGACATCCACGACATCGCCATCTACATCCGAGATGGCGGAAGACACTCCGGTCACGTACGAGGATCTGCCTGATGAACTCAAGAAGAAACATGACGAGATCAAGGCAACCCTCGAAGCCGAACTCATCGGCTCCTCTGAGAAGGCCCGGCCGCACGATATCAAGCTCGGTAGGGACTCAGGTCCGTCGCCTGGCGTCAACATGGTGGATCTCAGCCACTCCATAGGCCAGCCAAAGTGCTCCTTTGGTGTCAACATGGCAGGGCTTGCAAGCCGCCATGGCAAAGACGAAGCAGAAAGCAGTCACTCCCGTGGCAGAGACGAGGAGGAAGCCGTTCCGCGCGACCGGCTCCAACACGATGTCTGTGCAAATAGGAACATCGGCTGATTCACTGGGAAAGATCCATTGCGCTCTTAACAAAGCCGACGTTCACATCATAGGACCTTGGCCGATCATAGAGCCGATTTCAGCAGTTACCTGGCAGAATCGGCTCGGGGGGGCACCGAAGTATATGAGCATGCGCGACATTGTTGAACATGTGTGGAGAAATATGGGTGGCTGATAGGGAAATCGGCTGGTAAAAAAAAAAACTACAGAAACCCTACTGAAACATCAGTGTACACGGTGATCAACCTTGAGTTTTACATGCATCAGTTCACACAAGGAAGCCCTACTGAAGAAAAGCCTCAAGGGCGCAAAGAGCATCGACACGGATTCGATCCACCTCGGCGATCTCGGCCTCGTCATCCTCGTCCCTCCCCATCACCAGCTCGCTGCTCAGAGCACGAATTTCAGCCAGGTCGGTCTTCAGATCAGCTGTGAGACCTTGTGCTTCCTCTTCGGAGCGAGCAATAAGGGCTTTCTCATCCTGGATAAGTTGTTTGGTCTCCCTGGTCCTCTTTTCAAGGTCTTCCAGCTCTTTACACAAGGTTTCAAGCCTGGCACTGCGGGCGGAAGTGTCGGTCGTGGCGTCTAAAGCGGCTTTCTTCTCATTGAGCCGTTGACATTTGCCCGCAATATCAGCTCTCAATGGGAGTTGGGCGCGGCGAAGAGCAATCCTTTGACGAGCCGACTGCACCCTTGACCTGAAAACTGGCAAAGACACGGCTCGCCGTAGCTTAACTTGCGGCGTTATCGGGAGACGGGGCTGGATGTCCTCGAGAATGCTTTTGATCGCCTCCGGGTTCTCGACCAGCGTATCAACCGAGGAGGAAAGCAAGTCTTTGAGGCGCTGGAGGGGGCCGTCGATTGCGCTAGGAGCTGGCTCCTCACCTGTTTTAGAAACGACCGGTTCGATGGAGTTGGGGTCGAACGTCAACAAGCTTGAAGGATCACACCCCTACAGACGAACAAGAGCAGCATGAGCATACTACAAAGGAAAAAGGGCCGGCTTGAGAGAGAAGGAGGAAGCGTACCTCTCCCAAGGAAGGAGGAACAGCCGGCGCAGTAACAATCGGCTTTTCTGCGGACTCGGATGGGTCGAGCCACTTGGGCCGCCGCTATCGTCGAGGTAGCTAGATCCAGGGTAGCGGACGGCATCGGTACCTCCTCAACGTCTTCGCTAGAAGTTTCCGCGGCCTGCAAGAGGGAGTGATTAGCCGATCCGAATGACAACGGGATAGCATGAAAGTGTGACCAAGAAGATAATTACATTTGAGACCTCCTGGCTTGATGAAGAGGCTCGTGGGTTCTTTCGAGCCCTTTTGACACGAGCGGTGCTTCGTGCGTAACCCCGATCCGGTCGGGGCCTCGGGGGGCAGGGGGTTCGGTGATCGACCTTTTCTTGGAAGCCGGCGCTGGCGAGGCCGTCTGACTCTGGGTAGTGGACCTCTCGGAATCACCCGAGCTCGAGTCCCCCTGGCTGGTTTCTTCGGCCCCGCTGGAGGATCCTTCAGTGGAAGCCTGTAGGAAAAGATACAAGCGTGTTATAAACAAATTTTTTGAGGGCGGACAAGCGCCTACAGGGTCTGAACTAACTTACACGCAAGCTTTCTTGGGCCAGAGCTTTACGCTTCAGGGTTTTCCTGGCCGCCACCTTCCTCACCGCCGTCCTCGCCTGAGTCGAGGCTCGGGGGGCAACTGGCCCTGAAGATGCTTTACCCTTGGGAGCCGATTTCGGTGAAATCGGCTGACTCTGCATTATGACTTTCTTCAAGGGTGGCGAGCTCGGCAGAAGAGAACCACCGGTGCCGGAGGAAGAAATACGAAAGGGGAACCGTCGGCTTGTGTGGGAGCCGGACCATCTTGTTGCCGCTAGGAGAAAGAGTCGGGTCACGTACAATCACCATAAGACAGCTTACAAGAAATGCTTAAGTGACGGTACTCGGTCCGCAGGGGGATCATACTCGGCGTCAAGCTCTTTCAGCAGCGGCCCTAGGGCCCTCCTGAAGACGTGGGTCTTCCACATAGACCACCAAGTTTCAAAACCATCGGTAGTGAAGGAGAAACGGAGGTTATGGGGAATTGGGATGGCCAAAGCGTCAAAGAAGGTATAGCACCTTTGGGCGAGTGAGGATGTCGAGCAGTTCAGCTCTACTTACCGTCGGGTAGTGTAAGAAGAAGTGTGGAGGCACTGTCCGAGACCAAGCATGCCGAGCCGCTACTATCAGGTTGATAACACTCGTAACCGGGCTTGATGATCCGGTTCGAGGTACTCATGCCAACAGGGAGGAAGCAAGGACGAATCATGAGGGAGTACAAGTGCTGTGTGTCAAGCGCCATCGGCAAAGTCATCCAATCGGAAAGAGACCGGATTTTCAAAATTTGCCGATTCAAGTATAAGGGTGGAACAGGGGTTGTCCAAACCTTGGAAGAAAATCTTAAACCACCCCGTCGCTTCCTTGGGGATCAGCCCGCTGCCCGGGAGACCATACGGGGCTTGGCCGTAGCTGGTGCATCGAATTTCCTTTCCATTTACATCCGGAAAGGTGCAGGTGGTCAGCGATGGGAAGTCTGGGATTTGGTTTTGGAAGTATAGTTGGGCCCACAACTGAATGAACCACCAGGGGCCGCCAGTTTTAACTGTCTTGCGAGAGAACAGTTTGACAGACATCAGTTGAAGGGATCGATAAATCTCTCCAAGAAATAGTTTGCCTAGGCCGAGTTGGGTGCCTTTAGCA
Source organism: Lolium rigidum (assembly GCF_022539505.1). Lineage (NCBI taxonomy): Eukaryota > Viridiplantae > Streptophyta > Magnoliopsida > Poales > Poaceae > Lolium > Lolium rigidum. The sequence goes on along the minus strand of NC_061510.1, from coordinate 238,163,533 downwards.
AGTTCATAGGCCAGGGAGAGGTAATTCTTGGTGGGAGCAAGTGATGGGCCGCAGAATATGAAGTGCTCCAGCCAGAAATTCAGGAAGGCTGTGTGCTCCCTCTCTGTCACAGGGCCTTTGGTTTTCATATAACGATGGAGATAGGCGCCCCAGCTAGTACACTCTTTTTTAGAGGAGAGAGTGAAAGGGACTTTTGGCGCTTGAATGCGATAAGGGCTGGGGATGCAATGTCTAGCCCCGTGATCATGGCCACATCCAGCAGGGTCGGGGTCATAGGGCCATGACCAAACATGAAGCAGCTTCGAAGGCATCGACCGTAAGTAGCCGATGGTTTTCGTGGATATTCTCATTCTTCTCAAGAGGAGATAGCGATAATGACAGGGCATCGGCTATCCCTATGGTTTCCCAAGTGGCATAGTGAGATTTTGATACTCTATTGTACCATGCCACCCAACCTTCAGGAGGATTAGGCCAGGCTCGCAGGGGCCGGCCCGGAAGTCAGATCTAGGTTCTGGCTCACAAAGGGGATTCTGTTAGCTTCGCACGAAATTAACAGGGCAAGGCTCTCAGAAGAACGAGGACCGAGGCACATCGAATTTGCGAGAGAAGGATGTGGCAGAAGAATGTCTGAAACCTAAATTAGTAGCGGAGCGAGGCATTAATTCAGTGTGTTTGCCATTAATCCCATGTCAAGTCAAACGGCGAGAAGAGGTTGAGGATTACCTTCGGTCCGAAACCGTGGTATCGGTATTGGATGATTCCGCCATGAGATGCGTTGAAGAAATTGGGAGCGGCGCAGTCGAGATCTGTGTAGGTGGTTGTGGATTGGAACTGCTCGGGCGGCGATTTGGGGATCTGACTTTGCCTTTTCAGATGGAGGTCGCGGGTTACCGTTTGGAAGGGCGGCTAGCTCGACGTTACCCAGTGTTTTTATGAGAGAGACCGATGCGATGCCATCGGTTCTTTTTTGAAGATTCTGTGGCTTTGACTATCGGCAAAACGATTGACTGGAAACGCTTCTTCATTAACAAAGGAGGGTTTTTAATGAAGAGCCGATTGCTCAAGAAGAGCCGATTGCTTGCATACTACTGATGCCATGTCACTAATCCTCGCTGCCCTCATTGTCGGCATCGTAGCTGTCACCAGCGCTGCTTCTGGAGAACTCCTCCTCACTGCAAAAAAAAAAGATGAGGAGACAAGGTGGTAAAGGATACTGCAACGGTGCTGCCACGACATGACCCGCCGAAAGAAGAGCATAATGATTTTGGAAATGTCATTTCCAAAACCAGGGGGGCATGTGTTATCACCAGAATTTGGCCAAGTCAGAGGTGGGCCGCGATCAAGATGGATTTGAAGAATATACATGGAAGAAATACGGGAATCGGCCTTTTATACCAAGTTGGGCTTGTTTGCCCGTGTATCTGTAACATATTAGATCGCATCTTAGATTAAAAGTTAGAGTTTATCTCGTGCACGGTTTAGTGCACGCCCACATTAGAAAGTCCCCTGGACTATAAATATGTACCTAGGGTTTATGGAATAAACAACAACCAACGTTCAACCACAAACAAATCTCGGCGCATCGCCAACTCCTTCGTCTCGAGGGTTTCTACCGGTAAGCATCATGCCGCCTAGATCGCATCTTGCGATCTAGGCAGCACAAGCCTGCCTACGTTGTTCACGCGTTGCTCGTACTGAAGCCTTTTTGATGGCGAGCAACGTAGTTATCTTAGACATGTTAGGGTTAGCATTGTTCTTCATATTACATGCTTTCGTAGTGCAACCCTTGCATGTCTAGCCGCCCTTACACCTATCTTAGGTGTAGGGGCGGCACCCCGCTTGATCATAGTTTAGTAGATCTGATCCGTTACGATTGCATCCTTGTTCTACAAGGATTAGTTTAATATCTCGCAATAGTTAGGCCTTACAAAGGGGGGAGGATCCAGCGGCACGTAGGGTGTCGTTCGTTGGCCCTAAGCAGGATGTTCCGAGGATCAACCTCGTGTTGGTTTTTAGGCCTTGTTTAGGATCGGCTTACGATCACCGTGCGTGGCCGCGAGGCCCAACTCTGGAGTAGGACGATCCGATTATGCGGTGAAAACCCTACATCGTCGTAGATCTCATTAGCTTTACCTTGATCAAGCGGGACCACCATATATTCGGACACCTCGTCCGAATCATGGGTGGATCGGCTCTTTGAGCCGATTCACGGGATAACTCGAGAGCCGATCGAGGCTCGTATTTAATGTTTACGTGTGTGCCCCGCAGGAAACTAAGCGAGGCATCATCCACACCTTCCTGACCAGGTATAGGTCATGTGGCACGCCCTTGTGATAAACATCGGCGCGTGCGACCAGGAGGCTTTGCGGGCCGTCGCTCTGAGGGACTGGGGCCAGCCGCAGCCCTAGTTGTTCCCGGCTCTACCGTGTTGACCGTCTCTGCCCGCCAGGGGGTTTCTGACGTCAACAGTTTCTTACTGAGGGAAACTTGCTGCTGTGCGCATCACACCTTCCTCTTGGGGTTTCCAACGGACGTGTCAACTACACGCATCAAGCAAATTTCTGGCGCCGTTGCCTGGGAGATCAAGACACGCTGCAAGGGGAGTCTCCCACATCCAATCTCTTTACTTTGTTTTTGTCTTGCTTTATTTTATTTACTGCTTTGTTTGCTTCTTATCAAAAACACAAAAAAATTAGTTGCTAGTTTTACTTTATTTACTGTCTTGCTCTCCATATTAAAAACACAAAAAAATTAGTTACTTGCATTTTTACTTTTGTTATCATGTCTAGCTCTGTACCTGTTACTTCTTCACCTGAGGAATTAGTCTTCACTTTTAAACAAGGGGATGAGGAGAGTTTTAAAGATGCTTGGTCCAGAATTTTTGATTCTTATCGTAAAGCCGAACCTCAAATGACTCTAAGTTTGCTCCTTAGTAACTTTTATTTTGGGCTTATGATTCGCTATAGATATGCCTTGGATGTTGTAGTGGGAGGAGATTTCCTTCATTGCGATGGGGATCAAGCTTTTAATGCCATAAAAAATTGGTTGCATCACATAGTTCAGCTAATAACTTTGATTCAGCTCTTATTAGCATTTATAATAGATTAAACACTCTTGAGACAAGTGCATCTTGCTTGGAAAAAAATTTATAGTTATGTTCGTAACCGTCTTGATCAAGTTTTGGTGAACTCTGAACCTTCAATATGGGACCCTACTATTAAAGTTGTTATAGGTGGTGAAACTTTTCATGCCAATTGTGATATTATGTCTGAATTTTGCCTGATGCCTAAGAGTATTTATGAATCTTTGACACTTTGGGGACTCGTTGAAGGGGGAGAAGGAATAACCCTTATTGATAACTCTGTTATAATTCCTAAGGGAATAGCCGAGGGTGTGCATACAACCATTCTTGGAAGAACAGTATCCACTGATTATCTTGTTATTGAATGTGTAGGAACAGGACAAATCACACTCGGAAGATCCCTGCTGAAACTATTGGGAGCAGTCATAGATGTGGGAGAAGGCACCCTAAAATTCACCTCTACACCGGGAGGTAGACATGTATTCCCTAAACCAAAGAGTAAGAAAAAGAATAAGAAGGGTAGGCGTAAAGCCCGAGGTAATGTTGATGCTTCACCTCTCGATAATACTTGATACACACTTTATGCGCCTAGCTGAAAGGCGTTAAAGAAAAGCGCTTATGGGAGACAACCCATTATTTTACTTCTGCACTTTGTTTTATATTTGAGTCTTGGGAGTTGTTATTACTGTAGCAACCTCTCCTTATCTTTATTTTATTGCATTGTTGTGTCAAGTAAAGTCTTTGATAGTAAAGTTAATACTAGATTTGGATTGCTGCGCAGAACGATTTCTTCTTCGTCACGAATTTGAGCGAGTAGTCTCTCGTAGAAAATTTAAAAAATCTGCCAATTCACGTGCGTGATCCTCGGATATGTACGCAACTTTCATTCAATTTGGGCATTTTCATCCGAGCAATTCCGGTGCCTCTTAAAAATTCGTCTTTACGGACTCGTTCCGTTTTGACAAATTCTGCATTTTATTTCGCATTGCCTCGTTTTGCTATGTTTGATGGATTTCTTTGTTCCATTAACTTTCGGTAGCTTTGTGCAATGTCCGGAAGTGTTAAGAATGATTATGTCACCTCTGAATATATGAATTATGCACTCGACCCTCTAATGAGTTTGTTTTGAGTTTGGTGTGGAGGAAGTTTTCGGTCAAGAGAGGAGGATGATACAATATGATCAAGAAGAGTGAAAAGTCAAAGCTTGGGGATGCCCCCGTGGTTCATCCCTCGCATATTTTAAGAAGACTCAAGCGTCTAAGCTTGGGGATGCCCAAGGCATCCCTTCTTCATCGACAACTTATCAGGTTCCTCTAGTGAAACTATATTTTTATTCCGTCACATCTTATGTGCTTTACTTGGAGCGTCTGTTTGTTCTTGTTTTTGTTTTGTTTGAATAAAATCGGATCCTAGCATTCTTTCTTTGGGAGAGAGACACGCTCCGCTGTTTCGTATGAACACATATGTTCTTAGCTTTATCTTTAATGTTCATTGCGAAAGTTGGACTATTTCATTCATTGTTATATGGTTGGAAACGGAAAATGCCGCATGTGGTAAATGGTATAATGTCTTGAATAATTTGATACTTGGCAATTGTTGTGCTCATATAGATCTTGTTTAAGCTCTTGCATCATGTACCTTGTACCCATTAATGAAGAACTACATAGAGCTTGCTAAAATTTGGTTTGCATGATTGATCTCTAGAGTCTAGATATTTTCTGGTTGAGGTGTTTGAACAACAAGGAGACAATGTAAAGTCTTATAATAGTTACAATATATTCATATGTAAGCTTTGCTGCACCTTTTATACTTGAGTTTGCTTCAAACAACCTTGCTAGCCTAGCCTTGTATTGAGAGGAATTCTTCTCGTGCATCCAAATCCTTGAGCCAATAACTATGCCATTTGTGTCCACCATACCTACCTACTACATGGTATTTCTCCGCCATTCCAAAGTAAATTACTTGAGTGCTACCTTTAAAATTTCTATCCTTTATCTTTGCAATATATAGCTCATGGGAAAGTAGCCTTAAAAACTATTGTGGTGAAGAATATGTACTTATGTGTCTTATTTCTTAATAAGTTGCTTGTTGAGCGGTAACCATGTTTCTGGGGACGCCATCAACTTTTACCTTTGTTGAATATCATGTGAGTTGCTATGCATGTTCGTCTTGTCTGAAGTAAGGGCGATTTTCATGATCAAATGGTTTGAGTATGCATACTGTTAGAGAAGAACATTGGGCCGCTAACTAATGCCATGATTCATGGTGGAAGTTTCAGTTTGGACAATCAATCCTCAATCTCTTACGAGAATATTAATTGTTGTTGAATGCTTATGCATTAAATAGGAGTCCATTATCTGTTGTCTATGTTGTCCCGGTATGGATGTCTAAGTTGAGAATAACCAAAAGCGAGAAATCCAATGCGAGCTTTCTCCTTAGACCTTTGTACAGGCGGCATAGAGGTACCCCTTTGTGACACTTGGTTGAAACATATGCTATGCAATGATAATCAGTGTCAATCCAAGCTAATTAGGACAAGGTGCGAGCAGTATTAGTATACTATGCATGAGGCTTGCAAATTATAAGATATCTTATACATAACACATATGCTTTATTACTATCGTTGACAACATTGTTTCTTGTTTTCAAAATAAAAAGCTCTAGCACAAATATAGTAATCAATGCTTCCCACTGCGAAGGGCCTATCTTCTACTTTATTGTTGAGTCAGTTTACCCATTCTTTCTATCCCAGAAGCAAACACTTGTGTCAATTGTGTGCATTGATTCTTACATGTTTACCTATTGCACTTATTATATTACTTTGTGTTGACAATTATCCATGAGATAAATATGTTGAAGTTGAAACCAACCGCTGAAACTTAATCTTCCTTTGTGTTGCTTCAATGCCTTTACTTTGAATTTATTGCTTTATGAGTAACTCTTATGCAAGTCTTATTGATGCTTGTCTTGAAAGTATTATTCATGAAAAGTCTTTGCTATATGATTCATTTGTTTACTCATTATCTTCATCATTGCTTCGAATCGCTGCATTCATCTCATATGCTTTACAATAGTATGATCAAGATTATGATAGCATGTCACTTCAGAAATTATCTTTGTTATCGTTTACCTACTCGAGGGCGAGTAGGAACTAAGCTTGGGGATGCTTGATACGTCCCAAACGTATCTATAATTTCTTATGTTCCATGCTACTTTTATGATGATACTCACATGTTTTATACACATTATATGTCATATTTATGCATTTTCCGACACTAACCTATTGACGAGATGCCGAAGAGCCGATCTTTGTTTTCTGTTGTTTTTGGTTTCAGAAATCCTAGTAAGGAAATATTCTCGGAATTGGACGATATCAACGCCCAGGGGCCTATTTTTCCACGAAGCTTCCAGAAGTCCGAAGAGGAAACGAAGTGGGGCCACGAGGTGACCACACAACAGGGCGGCGCGGCCCAAGCCCTGGCCGCGCCGGCCTATTGTGTGGGCCCCTCGTGACGCCCCTTGACCTGCCCTTCCGCCTACTTAAAGTCTTCGTCGCGAAACCCCCCAGTACCGAGAGCCACGATACGGAAAACCTTCCAGAGATGCCGCCACCGCCAATCCCATCTCGGGGGATTCGGAGATCACCTCCGCACCCTGCCGGAGAGGGGAATCATCTCCCGGAGGTCTCTTCATCGCCATGATCGCCTCCGGATCGATGTGTGAGTAGTCCACCCCCGGACTATGGGTCCATAGCAGTAGCTAGATGGTTGTCTTCTCCTCATTGTGCTATCATGTTAGATCTTGTGAGCTGCCTATCATGATCAAGATCATCTATTTGTAATGCTACATGTTGTGTTTGTTGGGATCCGATGAATATTGAATACTATGTCAAGTTGATTATCAATCTATCATATATGTTATTTATGTTCTTGCATGCTCTCCGCTGCTAGTAGAGGCTCTAGCCAAGTTGATACTTGTGACTCCAAGAGGGGGTATTTGAAAGGATCGTATGCCGCACCTAGAGGGGGGGTGAATAGGTGCTAACCAATTTTTAGTTCTTTTTCAATTTAGGCTTGACACGAAAGGTAAATTCTCTAGATATGCAACTATGTGAATTTACCTATATGACAAGGATATCAACTAAGCAAGGTATAGCTACGCAATAGGAGATAGAGTGGGATAGAGGTAACCGAGAGTGTAGCACGCGATGACACGGAGATGATTCCCGTAGTTCCCTTCCTTTGCAAGAAGGTACGTCTACGTTTGGAGGAGTGTGGTTGCTACGCAAGCCAAACCAACAGCCACGAAGGCTTCACTCGGATCTCCCGTGAGCAACGCCACGAAGGCCTAGCCCACTTCCACTAAGGGATTTCCTCGAGGCGGAAACCGGGCCTTTACAAAGTTCTTGGGGCACACATCCACAACCAAATTGGAGGCTCCCAAATCTGTAACAATACAACAATCAACAACAATACATCAACAACAAATCAACTAGGGAACCAAATAGGAACACTAGCATGAGATCCCTCAAACAAGAGAGGGGGAAATGAAGAACGCTTCGGTGAGGATGTAGATCGGTGTCTTCTCCTTCGAATCCCCAAAGATCAAGAGCTTTGGTTGGGGGAGGAAGGAGATCTTGCAAATCTTGACTTTCTTGAGGTGGCTCTAATGGAGGTGGCTTGACAGATTTCTTGTGTAATGATTGAGCAAGCAACCAAGGTAGAAGAAGGGGGTATTTATACCCCTCTCGAAATTGAGCCGTTGTTGCTTCCGGGGCCGGATAATCCGGTGTAAGTAGGGCCGGATAATCCGCCCCCGGATAATCCGGCCTACGTAACAAAAGTGTGACATTGTCCGGCCAATTATCCGGCCCATGTACCGATTCACATTTCCTCCAGCCCTTAGCCAAAATCGAGGGGGCCGGATATTTCCAAAATATCCGGCCCGGATAATCCGGCCCCGGTACAATACCGGGACATTATCCGGCCAAATGTCCGGCCCCCTACCGAGCTGCTTTTCCTCGAAGACTTAGCCAAAAACGGGGGCCGGATATTTCAAGAATATCCGGCCCGGATTATCCGGCCCGGCCAAACTTTTCCCGTTATCTTTTGACAGACCGACCAAATCCAACACACGCAAATATGAAACTATGTAATCCCTGTACCACTTAATCAAACATTAGTGTATCACATATATTGACATCAAACACACAAAACAAAATGCAAGAGATGTTCTTTCAATCTCCCCCTTTTTGGTGTTTGATGACAATATACGGATTTGCCAAGGAATCACAAATAGAGACAAGCATGATGGCAAGACATAGAGGCACTCCCCTACATGTGTGCATATAAGTAATTTGCATTTGAATACAAATACACAACACATAGGAGTATGGTGCCTCAACATAAAAGATATCCAACATGAGCTCTAACAAAAGACATTGACACATATGAAGTTGAGATAGGAAGCAAGAAATCATACCCATGTGTAGATATATAATGCGGAGATATAGCATCACACACAATGTAATATCCTTGATCTCAACAAATAGAAATCCGAAAACCATAACAATGTCTCACACCACATAGCACATAGTTTTGAACGACACACAAACAAACCAAATAGTTCAACTAAACGGGAACACAAGCAATATAAGAATGATAAACGCAAATGCTTGTGCCCAAACCATGCAAATCCCCGAGAATCCTAATAGAACACTTCTCCCCCTTTGGCATCGAGACGCCAAAAAGGGGACAAGCGCGATGCTACACGTCCCATGGCAATCACTCGGAGGCATAATCATCATCAGACTCTTGCACCTCTTCTTCTTCTTCTTCCTCTTCATCAGTGTCAGGAGCATCCGGAGAGCGACGAGAGGTGTTGGACCTTTGAAGGCAATCATCAAGATCACTCCATGGAACCTGTGCAGAGTGCCACCTAGTGTAACCCGGGGAGCTGGAGGCCGAGGCGGGGGACCTTGATCACCACCGAGCTTGTGTAGAATAACCGCCTGAGTATGCTTGATCTCAGAACGCTCACGGCTAGCTGCATAGTTCTCCTTGTGAATCTCAATGTTCATGCAAAGGATGTGACGCTGAAACCAACTAAGCCGAGTCACTTCCTTCCTCAAAGCCGGGACATCAGGATGACGAGCAGGAGCAACACCACTAGAACGAGCATCATGCATGAAAGAGTCAGGTGCAGGTACAGCTGAAGAGACCGGCTTGAGCTTGTAGGCCTTCTTGACATGGTGCTGCACTAACGGATACCCACTCAAATCTTCACTCACGTACACAGAGTTGTTGATGAGAAGCTCGGATGTAGGGGGCATAAGGTATGGTGGTCCGGGAGACCATGGCATCACGGATCTCATGGAAGATAAAGTCCATGATATCAAGAGTGTAGTCCCGCACCTCATCACCATCACGAGCACACTTATAGCTGAGGTGCATAAGATCCACAAGAACTCCCCGGATAGCATCATTGTTACCACCACTTGGGCAAATGGTTGCCCGAAAGAACCGGAGCAACTGACTGTATATGGAGAGCAGCCCCTTAGTATAACCAATCCTTCCAGCTGAGGTATAGAGATTTGCAAGAGCATTCTTGTCAGTCTGTTGAGGTCCATGAAGACGACGACCCTCATCAATAGAAACTCCAAGGATACCAGCAAAGCGGCGCAGAGTGGCAGTGCAAGTGTGTGGAGCCGTACATCCATTCCATAGTGCGTTCCTCATCAGTCTTGATTGCCAAAGTGGCAAAGAATTGCTTCACCAAATCTGGGCTATAGTTACATTGAATCTTCATGATATCTTTCAAGCCCATTCTTCCAACAACCCAGATAGCATCTTCAAAATGATTGTTCTCAGCTAGAATGTCCACATCAATGGCTTGCATGGGTCTCAGATTCTTCATTGGTTCATAGATGTCCTTGTAGATGTACATTTGCTCCATGCACCAATATCTCCTGCCCTCTATCTCTTCATCCCTTGGAACGTCTTCATACCAGTTCTTCAAGCGGAGGGCGGAATAGGAGACTGGGTCCATGGTCTTGTAGTTCTCCCTCGCTTCCTTGTTCTTCCGCCTTGAGGAGACGGACTTGCGAGGTGCATTGGGTGCAAACTCGTCACTAGATCGATCATGCCTCTGGCGTCTCCGACCACCCCGAGAAGCACCACCCGTGAGAAGCAAAGGCGGGTAGCAAAGAGAAGGTAATGCTCATAAGTCATGTAAGATACAAGTAATACACTCGAGAAGCATGCAAATAAGTCGGTACAAATCTAGACATGACAGATTGAAGCAACCGCAGCGGCGATGAAGCTCCGGGCCGGATAATCCGGGGTCCCCTAGGGGCGGATAATCCGGCCCGGCCGGATAATCCGGCCGGCTCGGGGGCGGATAATCCGGCCCTTCGAGATGTGCAGATTTCCAATCAAAAAACATGTCTAAGACTAGATCGGCCTCATAGCATGCAAGAGGAGTACACTACACACGATTTGGAACAACTAGACACCAATTCCACCAAGAAAATAGCACATATAAAACACAACATCTAGGAATAGAGATTGTGAATCATACCCACATCCATTGTGGAAACCGCTTGGAGGAGAAGGTAGCTAGGGAGGAGATCCACCCGATCCACCCAAGAACTCCGAGAGGGGGCGGATGGAGCGTCTCCGGCGAGGAGGAGGAGATCCGGCGGCCTTGAGAGGAGAAAGAGGAGAGGGGCGCGTGGGGGGCAGGTTCTGAACCGTTTTGCCCCTTGCGCCCTCGACCTCAACCCTTTCAAGGTACGCCAGGCCGGATAATCCGGCCCTATCTTAGGGCGGATAATCCGGCCGGGCCGGATTATCCGGGGTTCTGGAAAATTCCAGAATCACCGGGAATCCGGCCCATCTTTCGTTGGTTATTTGCAATACCCATATATGACTTAATAAAGCATCATGTCACATATAAGGTGCAAATTTACCAATAAGATGGAGCACCCTAGATCATCCGACCGAAAAACCTCAAACTCCAAGTTTTTACCAAACATGACAAATGAGCAAGATGGAAGTGGCTTATTGGAGAGATTAGGCTTAGGTTTAGAGGGTTCAAACTCGTTAATGGTACATGATCACTCAAGTTTGCAAGATATGAGCAAATAAGGCCAAACTTGAGTGATTTCCCATAAGAACATGGAGTTGTCAAATAAGAGGCAATAAGATCCAAATAACTCCAACTCTTCACAAAGAAGAGTGTGGTGGCCTAGACCACCATATATGAGTGTTGTGGCATGGCACCGCGAAGATATATCTTGGGTCCAAACCACTACTCATCATTTAAGCTCACATATCAACATATGATATAAAGAGAATGATTTCTTAATGTTGGCATTATGGGGGGAGGGATAGCTCAATAATTTAAACCGCACTCCCCTATTTCCATGCCCACATCTAAACCAAATAAAGTTTTGAGACGAGAGTGTGTTTGCAAGATGGTCAAGCTATACTCCTTGAATCAATGATATTTAGCTCATTCCTCAAATAAGAGAACCTTGCTTCATCAAGAGGCTTCGTGAATATATTGGCAAGTTGATCTTTGGTAGGAACATAGATAAGCTCAATATCACCCCGGGCAACATGATCCCTAATGAAATGATTCCGGATCTCAATATGCTTCGTTCTTGAATGTTGCACCGGATTATAGGCAATCTTGATGGCACTTTCATTGTCACATAATAGAGGCACTTTGTCACAAATGACACCGTATTCCTTTAAAGTTTGCCTCATCCATAACAATTGAGTGCATCCACTTGCGGCGGCAACATATTCGGCTTCGGCGGTGGAGAGAGATATACAATTTTGCTTCTTAGAAGACCAACACACCAAGGACCTACCAAGGAATTGGCAAGCCCCGAAGTTGATTTCCTATCATCCTTATCACCCGCCCAATCCGCATCGGTATAACCATTGAGAATAAAACTTGAGCCTTTGGGGTACCAAATACCATATCTTGGGGTATCAACCAAATATCGAAAGATTCTTTTGAGAGCCATCATGTGGCTCTCTTTAGGAGAAGCTTGATACCTTGCACACACACCAACACTCAACACTATGTCCGGTCTAGATGCACAAAGGTAAAGCAAGGATCCAATCATGGAGCGATATACCTTTTGATCCACCTCTTTACCATTGGGATCTAGTGCAAGATGACATTTGGTAACCATAGGAGTGGCCACACCCTTCATCTCGGTCATCTTGAACCTCTTGAGCATGTCTTGGAGATATTTTGCTTGGTTGATGAAGGTTCCTTCCCTCAATTGCTTGATCTCAAAACCAAGGAAGAACTTCATCTCTCCCATCATAGACATCTCAAACCTATCGGTCATAAGCTTTGAAAATTCATCATTGAAAGCTTTGTTAGTAGATCCAAATATAATATCATCAACATATAATTGGCAAACGAAAAGCTCCCCATTGACCCTCTTAGTAAAAAGAGTGGGGTCGATTAGCCCAACATCAAACCCACGGTCTACCAACAATTCCTTAAGGTGCTCGTACCAAGCTCTAGGAGCTTGTTTGAGACCATAAAGTGCTTTATCAAGCTTGTAGACATGGTTAGGAAAGTTGAGATCCTCGAACCCCGGGGTTGCTTAACATAAACCTCTTCATGCAAAGGACCATTAAGAAAAGCACTTTTCACATCCATTTGTTGTAATTTAAAGTTATGATGCGAGGCATAAGCAAGAAGGATACGGATGGACTCAAGGCGAGCCACGGGAGCATAGGTTTCTCCAAAGTCAATACCCTCCACTTGAGAGAACCCTTGAGCCACCAATCTTGCCTTGTTCCTCACAACATTTCCAAACTCATCTTGCTTGTTCTTGAAAATCCATTTAGTGCCTATAACATTGCGGCACTCCTTAGGCTTCTTTACTAGAGTCCACACTTTGTTGCGCTTGAAGTTGTTGAGTTCTTCATGCATAGCTTCCAACCAATCCGAATCTTCAAGGGCTTCAAATACTTTCTTGGGTTCCACTAAGGAGATATAAGCATGATGATGGCTAAAGTTCGCCAATTGCCTTCTTGTGGAAACCTTTGCCCTAACATCACCAAGAACCTTGTCATGAGTGTGTCCACGTAGCTCGAGGTTCCTATCTCTTCTTGCTAGACGACGGGCCTCGATCTCCTCCTTGGTCTTTCTAGGCCTTGGAGGTGTCACTTGATCAACTTGATCATTTGGGTCCCCGTCTTGACCTTGAACTTGAGCTTCCTCAATTGCTTGGGGTTGCTCAATCTCATGTGCTTGATCTTGAACAATGTTCGGAGAAGGGCAAGAGTTGATTGGTTCCTCATTGGAGGCATTGTGAGTGATAGGTTGATCTTGACCTTGATCTTGTCCTTGATCTTGCACATAAGAGGGAGAGTCTTGTTCTTGTTCTTGGGTTGGTGCATCATTTGCTTCACTAGGTAAGGTTTGTTGATGTTGAGAAGATGAGGGCTCCACCGTGGTAGAGCATAGTTCTTCCCGAGACGCCACACCGTGTCCCTCAATGGGGCGGAAAAATCCCACACCCATTCTTACTATGGCATCTTGAGGTATTTCATCACCCGCACAAACATCAACTTGCCCCACTTGGGAGCCATCATTTTCTTCGAACTTCACACTACAAGATTCAATGATAATCCCGGAGGACACATCAAAGATTCTATAAGTGTGAGATTCGGCACCGTAACCAACAAATATACCCTCCAAAGCTTTAGGAGCGAATTTAGATAAACGAACTCCTTTGATTTTGTAGAAACACTTACACCCGAACACCTTGAAGTATGAGATATTAGGCTTGTTCCCGGTGAGTATTTCATATGGAGTCTTGTTCAAGCCCTTGCGGAGATAGAGCCGGTTGGAGGAGTGACAAGCGGTGGAGATGGCTTCGGCCCAAAAGTTATAGCGGGATTTATACTCCGCCATCATAGACCTTGCCATATCCATAAGAGTCCGGTTCTTCCTCTCCGCAACACCATTTTGTTGAGGGGTGTAAGCAGCGGAATATTGATGACGAATCCCCTCATCACTAAGAAAATCATTGAGTGTGTAGTTCTTGAACTCGGAGCCGTTGTCACTTCTTATTGCCATAATGAGGAGGTTGTGTTGGCGTTGCACCTCGGTAGCAAAGTCAATGAATATTTGTTGAGTCTCATCTTTCGTCTTGAGAAAGTAGACCCAAGTGTATCTTGAGTAGTCATCGACAATCACCAAGCAATGTTTCTTCGCACCAAGACTTGCATGAGTAACGGGACCAAAGAGATCCACATGAAGGAGCTCCAAGATCCTCTTGGAAGAGATAATGGTCTTGCTTGGATGCGGAGAGTCATGCATTTTGCCTTCAACACAAGCCCTACAAACACGATCTTTGGCAAAAGACACATTTTCCATTAGTCCCACAATATGGTTCCCCTTGTGAAGACTTTGCAAAGTTCTCATGTTGACATGGGCTAGGCGGCGATGCCACAACCAACCCACGTCCGCCTTTCCGAATAGGCACATCGCACTTGACGTGGTGGCCCCCGAAAAGTCCACCACATACAAGTTGTGTTCGCGATACCCAACGAATGCGACTTTTAGAGTCTTGCTCCACAAGAGGACCACAATATCATTATCAATAAAGACGGCGAAACCCATCTTGCCAAGGGCGGAAACGGAAAGCAAATTGTAACCAAGGGTTTTGACAAGCATGACATCCACAAGAGTAATGTTGTGTGCAACCACAACCTTGCCAAAACCCAATACCTCGGATGTAGAATTATCGCCAAAGGAGACGGTGATATCATTAATGTTAGGCCTCAACTCCTTGACGAGGTTCTTGCCGCCGGTCATATGACTTGTACATCCACTATCAAGTACCCATTTTGAACCTCCGACGGCATAGTCCTACATGAGATCAATTCTTGGATTTAGGTACCCATTTTGCAATGGGTCCTCTTTTGTTAGCAACAAGGGTCTTTGGGACCCAAATAGACCAAGCAACATAACCATCATATGGGCCAACATATTTAGCATAAACATCACCATAATAATCTTTAAATAAAACATAGTGAGGGTTAGCAATTCCCGCATCATCATCATTCATGGTTTTTCCCTTGGAGGCTTCACCATTAGTGACGACTTTCTTCTTTTCTTGTGCGGGCTTGGCCTTTTGCTTGTTTGCCTTCTTTGCCTTGGCATTAAAACCAAGGCCCTCCTTCCCATTGTTTGATCTTTGCTTACTCAAAAGATCATCCAAAGAAAGTTTACTTTGGGGAGAGGAGGCCTTAGCAAGTTCATCCTTCAACCTAGCATTTTCCTCAACAATGTTTGCATGATCACATAGAGGAGTAGAGGAACTAGACACATCATATGAAGCAAGCCTAATTTGAAGTTGCTCAAACGACTTGGATAGGAGAGTGTATTCACTCTTCAAAGCTTTGTGAGCTTTGTCTAGTTCATCTAGATCCTTCACAAGTTTCTCATGATCAACCCCAAATTGGGCCTTTTCCTTTGTAAACACTTTATTCTTAGCCCTAGCAAGATCTCTAGCTTTAGTGAGCTTGTTAATTTTATCTTGAGGCTCTTCAATATTTTCTAACCTCTCTTCAAGAGAAGATATGGTTTCTTGACATTCCTCAAGAGCATTTTTAAGAGCATGGATTTCGAGAGAGTCTTCTCTCTCTATTTGACCCTTTTTCTCAAGCATAGCACTTTGTTGAGCTAAACGAATCATGAGGTTTGAAACATGCTTTTTAGTGTTACCTTGTAGGTTGAGAATGAAATCATCAAAATCTAGCATTTCTTGTTTCACTTTTAGACTAGCATCATCAACCCCTAGTTCACTAGATATGTTAGGCATAGAGGGGTTAGGAGATGATACCTCGGAGGATTTAGCCATGAGGCAACTTTCTTCCTCCACAAGGATGACCTCATTGGGGGATTCACTTGGTGATGAAGAGTTAGTGGAGAGGGAGGCGAGAGCAACCAATCCATTGGAAGATGCATCTTCTTCATCATCAACATCATCATCTCCGGAGGTATACTCTTCTTGAGTTGATAGCACGATAGATGTGTCCAAGGAGGACCTTGCCATGAAGCAATGTGCATTCTTGATAGGAGGGTTCTCATTGGGAGATTCAAAGAGGGATGAAGAGGGTATGTTGGTGGTGACAATGGCGGCCAATTCCTTTGAGCTTTCTTCATCTTCATCACCACTAGAACTTTCAACTTCATCTGAAGAGTATTCTTCCCTTGTTACTAGCACAACTCTTGAGGGCCTCTTGCCCTTCTTGGTCTTGTTGTTGTAGAACTTCTTGTTGGGGGCTTTTGAATACTTGCCCTTGGTGTCCTTGCTCTTGTCCTTGGGAATGAGCCTTCCATTATGAAGCTCTCTATTTTCATAGGGGCATTCGGCAATGAAGTGGCGCTTGTCATCACAATTGTAGCAAGATCTTGTCTTTGGACCAAAGCTAGTGAAACCACTTTTGTTGTTCCTCTTGATGTTGTCTTCCTTGGCCTTGGAGGGATCAACCCAAAAGGATTTTGCATGGAAGGCCATGTGATCATGGTAGTGGCATTGCAAATCTTCCGGATAGGACATACTCCAAGATGCCCTATAAGATTCTTGAGGAATCACTTCTTCACCGGAGTTGACCACCAAGGCAAGATTGGAACCTTTTGCCATTCCAAGAGCACGATTGCGAGAATCATGAGAGGTTTCTTCAAGCACCTTGAGAGCTTGCATCTCGTGCACGACTTGTTGAGAAGTAAGAGAGGAATAGCATTCCCTTCCCACAAGAGTCTTGACATCAATGGGAACAAATGGCATCATGCATTCAATGTACTTCTCCTTGATCCAAGAGTCATTGATGTGGGAGGCACCAATAAGCCGGAAGGCATCGGCAACCGAGACAAGTCTTCCATACATGAGTTCATGATCTTCATCCGGTAGCCTCATGAACCCTTCGGCTTTATTCTTAAGAGCATTATACTTGTTCCTTCTAGTGCTCTCACTTCCAATACAACTAGCGATCAAGCCATCCCAAGCTTCCTTGGCGGTGGTGTAGTTCCGGACTCGATGCAATTCCGGTGTCCCCACACTAGTTTGAATCATGTGTAGGGCGGTGCTGTTGAGTTGACTATCAATTGCTTCTCTTCTAGTCAACTTGTCGGGGTTGTATGGCTTGAAGCCCTCCAAGATGATTCTCCATAGTTCATTGGAGGCACTACAAACATGAGAGCGGAACTCAAATTTCCAAGTATCGAAATTATCAACGGAAAACTTAGGTGGGTCACCCCGAATGTTCAAATGAGGCATGGGAACCGGTATATCGGGTGATAGGAAAGGTGGAGGTACTCGATTGTAGCTCTCACTTTCACTAGTTCCCTTGGGAGATGCACTTGTAGCTTTGATAGTGTTTAAGTTGTCACCTTCTACGGGTTTGGTAGATGAGGGTAAGTCCGAAGCCTCTCCCTCATTTAACGCACCCGTGTCTTTTACCTCTAGACTAGGAGCCTTGGGAAGGACCGGAGCCAAAAGCTCGGCTATCATCTTTTTCATGCTTTCCATTTGGGCTTCCATGGAGGACTTCAACGAATTGAAGTCTTCCATGGAGACCGTCGTGGCGGCCCCTTCCGAGGGCTCCTCGTTCGGCATACTCTTAGGCGGTTAAGCCCGAAATAAGAGCCGAGGCTCTGATACCAATTGAAAGGATCGTATGCCGCACCTAGAGGGGGGGGTGAATAGGTGCTAACCAATTTTTAGTTCTTTTTCAATTTAGGCTTGACACGAAAGGTAAATTCTCTAGATATGCAACTATGTGAATTTACCTATATGACAAGGATATCAACTAAGCAAGGTATAGCTACGCAATAGGAGATAGAGTGGGATAGAGGTAACCGAGAGTGTAGCACGCGATGACACGGAGATGATTCCCGTAGTTCCCTTCCTTTGCAAGAAGGTACGTCTACGTTTGGAGGAGTGTGGTTGCTACGCAAGCCAAACCAACAGCCACGAAGGCTTCACTCGGATCTCCCGTGAGCAACGCCACGAAGGCCTAGCCCACTTCCACTAAGGGATTTCCTCGAGGCGGAAACCGGGCCTTTACAAAGTTCTTGGGGCACACATCCACAACCAAATTGGAGGCTCCCAAATCTGTAACAATACAACAATCAACAACAATACATCAACAACAAATCAACTAGGGAACCAAATAGGAACACTAGCATGAGATCCCTCAAACAAGAGAGGGGAAATGAAGAACGCTTCGGTGAGGATGTAGATCGGTGTCTTCTCCTTCGAATCCCCAAAGATCAAGAGCTTTGGTTGGGGGAGGAAGGAGATCTTGCAAATCTTGACTTTCTTGAGGTGGCTCTAATGGAGGTGGCTTGACAGATTTCTTGTGTAATGATTGAGCAAGCAACCAAGGTAGAAGAAGGGGGTATTTATACCCCCTCTCGAAATTGAGCCGTTGTTGCTTCCGGGGGCCGGATAATCCGGTGTAAGTAGGGCCGGATAATCCGCCCCCCGGATAATCCGGCCTACGGAACAAAAGTGTGACATTGTCCGGCCAATTATCCGGCCCATGTACCGATTCACATTTCCTCCAGATCCTTAGCTAAAATCGAGGGGCCCGGATATTTCCAAAATATCCGGCCCGGATAATCCGGCCCTGGTACAATACCGGGACATTATCCGGCCAAATGTCCGGCCCCCTACTGAGCTGCTTTTCCTCGAAGACTTAGCCAAAAACAGGGGGCCGGATATTTCAAGAATATCCGGCCCGGATTATCCGGCCTGGCCAAACTTTTCCTGTTATCTTTTGACAGACCGACCAAATCCAACACACGCAAATATGAAACTATGTAATCCCTGTACCACTTAATCAAACATTAGTGTATCACATATATTGACATCAAACACACAAAACAAAATGCAAGAGATGTTCTTTCAGTATTTATGCTCGATAGTGGGTTCATGCCTCCATTAAATCTGGGACAGTGACAGAAAGTTCTAAGGTTGTGGATGTGCTGTTGCCACTAGGGATAAAACATCGATGCTTTGTCTAAGGATATTTGTGTTGATTACATTACGCACCATACTTAATGCAATTGTCTCGTTGTTTACAACTTAATACCGGAAGGGGTTCGGATGATAACCTCGAAAGTGGACTTTTTAGGCATAGATGCATGTTGGATAGCGGTCTATGTACTTTGTCGTAATGCCCCGATTGAATCTCATAGTACTCATCATGATATATGTATGTGAATTGTTATGCCTCCTTTATTTGTCAATTGCCCAACCGTAATTTGTTCACCCAACATCTCGTTTATCTTATGGGAGAGACACCACTAGTGAACTGTGGACCCCGGTCCTATTCTTTACATCCGAAATACAATCTACTGCAATTGTTCTTTACTCGTACTTCGCAAACAATCATCATCTTCCACACAATACGTTTAATCCTTTGTTTACATGCAAGCCGGTGAGATTGACAACCTCACCGTTACGTTGGGGCAAAGTACTGTGATTGTGTTGTGCAGGTTCCACGTTGGCGCCGGAATCCCTGGTGTTGCGCCGCACTACACTCCGCCGCCATCAACCTTCAACGTGCTTCTTGGATCCTACTGGTTCGATAAACATTGGTTTCTTACTGAGGGAAACTTGCTGCTGTGCGCATCACACCTTCCTCTTGGGGTTCCCAACGGACGTGTCAACTACACGCATCACACCACCACCGCCACCACGCCGCCGTGCTGCTGGGATTCCGAGGAGGATCTACTACTTTCGCTGCCCGCTGGAACGGGGAGAAGGACGTCTTCATCAACACCGAACGTGTGACCGAGTACGGAGGTGCTGCCCGACTGTGGCACCGTCAAGATCTTCTACGCGCTTTTGAAAGCGGCAAGTGATCGACTACAGCAACAACGAGATCTAATCTCGTAGGCTTTGGAAATCTTCGAGGGTTAGTCTCATGATCTTCTCGTTGCTGCATCTTCTAGATTGCATCTTGGCTTGTTATTCGTTCTTGCGGTAGGAAATTTTTTGTTTTCTATGCTAAGAATCCCATCATTGATGACATGGTCGTAGACGATGAACAAGAAGAAGATGCAGGCATGGAGGAAGACAATGCAGAATATGAAGCGGAGGATGTTTGTGACAATGAGGACCTGAGTTTGCTCGAGGCATTCAAAGCAGGCCTTGACCTAGATCCAAATGGACTGATACGTCTCCAACGTATCTATAATTTCTGATGTTCCATGCTAGTTTTATGACAATACCTACATGTTTTGCTCACACTTTATAATGATTTTATGCATTTTCCGGGACTAACCTATTAACAAGATGCCGAGGTGCCAGTTCCTGTTTTGTGCTGCTTTTTGGTTCCAGAAAAGCTGTTCGGGCAATATTCTCGGAATTCGACGAAACAAAAGCCAAACCTCCTATTTCTCCGAGGGACACACGGAGCCAGAAGGACAAGCCAGGGGGAGGCCCACGGCCTCCAGACCACAGGGGGCGCGACCAAGGAGGGGGGCGCGCCGCCATATGGGGTGGGCCCCCCGGCACCCCTCGCGCCGCCCTTTCGCCTATATATTCCCTCGCGACGCGAAAACCCTACATCAACAGATCATACTCCAGAAAGACTCCCGGAGCGCCGCCGCCATCGCAAAACCTAGTTTCGGGGTCAGAAGTTCCTGTTTCGGCACCCTGCCGGGACGGGGATCGACCCCCGGAGTCTTCTCCATCGACGTCACCGCCTCCATCATGCTCCGTGAGTAGTTCCCCCATGGACTACGGGTTCTAGCAGTAGCTAGTTGGTACTCTCTCTCTCTCCCATGTACTTCAATACAATGATCTCATGAGCTGCCTTACATGATTGAGATCCATCCGATGTAATCGGTGTTGTGTTTGTTGGGATCCGATGAATTGTTACATTATGATCGGTCTATCTATAAAGTTTGTGAAGTTATTGTTGCTGCAATCTTGTTGTGTTTAATGCTTGTCACTAGTGCACGAGTGGCATGATCTTAGATTTAAGCTCTATAATTATTGCTTAGATTGTATCTACAAGTTGTTTGCACATGTCTATGTTCGGAACCCGAGGCCCCAGAGTGACAGCAATTGGGATAACTGGAGGGGATGGCTTAGATATGAGGATCACATGTTTTCACCAAGTGTTAATGCTTTGCTCTGGTACTCTATTAAAAGGAGTACCTTAATTACCGATAGATTCCCTTGAGGCCCGGCTGCCACCGGCTGGTAGGACAAAAGATGTTATGCAAGTTTCTCATTGCGAGCACGTATGACTATATATGGAAAACATGCCTACATGATTAATAAACTTGATGTTTGATACGTCTCCAACGTATCTATAATTTCCGATGTTCCATGCTTGTTTTATGACAATACCTACATGTTTTGTTCACATTTTATATCGTTTTTATGCAATTTCTGGAACTAACCTATTGACGAGATGCCGAAAGGCCGATTGCTTGTTTTCTGCTGTTTTTGGTTTCGAAATCCTAGTAAAGAAATATTTTCGGAATCGGACGAAATCAAGACCGAAGACCTTATAATTCCCGGGAGCTTCCAGAGCACCGGAGAAGGACGAGAGGGGAGCCAGGGGGGCCCCACCCCACAGGGCGGCGCAGCCCAAGGGGGGGCGCGCCCCCCTAGTGTGTGGGCACCCCGTGGCCCCTCCGACTCCGCCTCTTCGCCTATTTAAGCCGTTGTGACCTAAAACTTCGAGACCGCTCGACGAAACTCCAGAAAGACTCCAGGGGCGCCGCCACATCGCGAAACTCCAATTCGGGGGACGAAGTCTCTGTTCCGGCACCTGCCGGGACGGGGAATTGCCCCCGAGTCATCTCCACCGCCGTCTCCACCGCCATCTTCACCGCCATCGCTGCCTCCATGATGAGGAGGGAGTAATTCACCCCCGGGGCCGAGGGCTCCGCTGTAGCTATGTGGTTCACCTCTCTCTTTATGTGATCTAGTTGAATATCATCTATGTGCTACTCTAGTGATGTTATTAAAGTAGTCTATTCCTCCTACACGGTGTAATGGTGATAGTGTGTGCATCGTGTAGTACTTGGCGTGGGTTATGATTGTAATCTCTTGTAGATTATGAAGTTAACTATTGCTATGATAAGAATTGATGTGATCTATGCCTCCTTCATAGTGTGATGGTGACGAGTGTGCATGCTATGTTAGTTCTTGGTGTGATTGTGTTGATCTATCTTACACTCTAAGGTTATTTAAATATGAACATTGAATATTGTGGAGCTTGTTAACTCCGGCATTGAGGGTTCGTGTAATCCTACACGGTTAGTGGTGTTCATCATCCAACAAGAGGGTGTAGAGTAGTCCTATTATGTGATCATTGTTGAGAGTGTCCACTAGTGAAAGCGGGATCCCTAGGCCTTGCTTCCAAGCATCGAATCTCCATTTGTTTACTGTTTTGTTGCATGTTTACTCGCTGCCATATTTTATTCAGATTGCCATTACCACTCATACTCATCCATATTACTTGCATCTCACTATCTCTTCGCCGAACTAGTGCACCTTTACATCTGACAAGTGTATTAGGTGTGTTGGGGACACAAGAGACTTCTTGCTTTGTGGTTGCGGGGGTTGCTTGAGAGGGATATCTTTGACCTCTTCCTCCCCGAGATCGATAAACCTTGGGTGATCCACTTAAGGGAAACTTGCTGCTTGTTCTACAAACCTCTCGCTCTTGGAGGCCCAACACTGTCTACAAGAATAGAAGCTCCCGTAGACATCAAGCTATTTTCACGGCGCCGTTGCCGGGGAGGAAAGGTAAAAGGTACTCACACTCCGGATCTCGGCTACTAAGCTATTTTCGCCGTTGTAAGTACTCGAAGCTATTTCCTTTAGATCCCGCAATTGCATCTCTTTGTTTCTTGTTTTACACTAGTAAGGCATAATGGAATACAACTATGAGTTTTTTAATTTATTTCCTAAGTTAAGACATGAATTGTGTGATGCGAAAATTAAAGAACCTATGGAGCCTCAATTGCATGCTAGTAGCAATGTTATTAGTATGAACGCAATTACTGCTAATGCTATGGATAAGTCTAAGCTTGGGGAAGCTAGTTTCGTGATCTTTTTAGCTTCCCATCCTTAGGGGAGAAAATTTGTTCGATAATGCTTTATCTCCCATATGCGATAACTCTAACGATGCTTGTGATATTTTAAATCCACCTACTGCAAGTATTGCTTTCAAGATACCCATGAAAATTATTGAACGTGTTATTGATAACCGCTATGAAGGGGATGGAACTGTCCATCCTGGAGATCATTTACTGTTTTTGCATGAATTATGCGGGTTATTCAAGTGTGCAGGTATCTCTATGGATGAAGTGAGGAAGAAGCTATTCTCTTTTTCGCTGTCTGGTAAAGCGAGCGCATTGGTATAAATTGTTGAAGAATAGTCATTCTCTTGGTTGGGAGGAAATTGTACCTCTCTTTTATTCTAAATTTTATCCTCCTCATGAAGTGCATATTGATAGGAATTATATTTATAACTTTTATCCTCGTGATGGAGAGAGTATTTCTCAAGCATGGGGGAGATTGAAGTCACTAATGCTCAAATGTCCCATTCATGAGCTCCCCCGTAATGTTATTGTTAACAATTTTTATGCGAGGCTTTCAGGACAACACAAGGACTATCTGGATGCCTGTTCAGAGGGATCTTTCACAAGTAAGGAGGTTGAAGCTAGGTGGGATCTTCTTGATCGGATTGAGGAGAATGCTGAAGGATGGGAGAACAACAAAGGTGAAGAGTCAGGTATAAATTATGATTATGAATGCATCGAAGCTTTTATGGATACTGATAAATTTCGAGATATGAGTGCTACTTATGGTCTTGACTCTCAAGTTGCTGCAAATCTTTATAAAGCCTTTGCTTCTCATTTTGAATTGCCTAAAAAGAATTTTGATAAGTATCATGAACCTTTTAAAGAGGCTTGCATGAAGGATGAAATTGTTGTTAATGATTGCAATAAGCATGCTCAAACTCCTAAGAATGCTATTTCCTATAAGCATGTTAATTTTCGTAGAATGCATAGACCTTGTGGAATTAATCAAATCAAAGATGAATATTGTATCCATCATATTAATGAAAAAACTAGAAAGTGGGTTAGGGCTCTAGATGATCTTGGTAAAAAAGTTTGTGCCCTCTATCCTTTTATTTGTGAAGTTTGCCATGAAGTGGGTCATTTTAATTTTCAATGCTCCACCAATGATAATTTGAACCCAATGAGTGCTGCAAATTTGTATTGTGATGATGAAATTACTCCTAATCAGCATGATGAACTCACTTTATTTTTGTGGTGTGAAGAGTTATCAAGGAAAATTTCTTTGTTAGATATTAATGATCTTGATATTGATGATGTCCTCGCATGGGTGTTTTTCTTATTGCATTGATAATAGCCATACAAATACTTACATACAAAATATCTTAGAAGATGACACCTTGCCAAAATATGATAGGACCGCTGTGTGTTTTGAACTAATTAATGAAAAGGAGGAATCCTCCCAAGTTTCTTCTATTGTTTCTGAAAGTAAATCAGGTTATGCGGGCAAGCCACCCTTCAAGCCTCTTCCTCCTAAAGAAGGGAACGAGGAGAAGGAGGAGAAGAAGAAGAAGGGAACGAAGAAGAAGAAGAAGAAGAAGAAGAAGAAGAAGAAGAAGAAGAAGAAGAAGAAGAAGAAGAAGAAGGAGAATAAAGAGAAAGAGGTAACGGCATATCCCCGCGTGAATGAGATAACGCTAGGTAACCGTAAGTATGTTGCTCCTGATGATTATTATGATAATGAATCTGAATACAATGATCTTCCTATGCCCTTTACATACATTAGTGATCATGATTTGAATGAGCACACTACTTTTGATATTGCAAATCTCTGGGAAACTAATTCTGAAAATGATAATGATAATAGTTGCCATAGTGTCAGTGCTATCCATGCTTCCTCCCATAATGATATAGAAAGCTCTAAGCTTGGGGAAGAGGTGTTTGAAAATTCTTTTGCTACTGATCATTATGTGTTTGATACATCTCCTTCTAATAACAATGATGGTATGGTTACAGTTAAACCAACTGTGAAAGATAACTATTCTATTTCTTATGATGACTGTGCCTCCGACCTTTAATGATTACTAGCAAATATGCCCGCGCGTTGCTGCGGGTATATAATATGTTTCCTTTTCAACTATATATGATGAACTTAAGCCAAACATAGATCAGCTAATAGCCTTCTCGTTGCCTCCTTTGCTCTCATAATATTACTCCTTTACTTCATATATAGCTCCAGCTACCTTGATTAGTTGCCTCCTTTGCTCTCATAATATTACTCACTGACTTCATCTATAGCTCCAGCTAGCATGATCAGTCAACTGCTTTCTTATATGTTCCCCCAGACTCATGAGCATGTTAGGCCGCTCTGCTCGCGGGCGTGACACTATGTTCTCCAGCTGAATCTTGCATGGTATATATTCTTCTCTATCTTCTCAAGTGCGTCATGTTGTCCGAAGAAGAAGCAAGAAACAACATAACAAAACGTGGTACCTTTTGTCTTTGTTTTTACGTACACATTAGACAGTACAAGTACACGGGAGAGAATCTGCATGTGTATCGGCTGGTGGCCGGAATTGGGTTCGACTTTTCAATATACTTGTTGCAGATATAGGAACGGATCAGTTCTTTGCATAGCTCTGTCGCCTTTTCGCCCTAATCTGCAATGAAGAGACACACGTCCATGTAATTTTCCAGATCTTACCACGCCGTTGTGGCGGTGCAGAGTAGGCGGCCGTCATTAAATCCGGATAGAACATGCAACCAAACAGTAGATTAGGCTGGGCCGCTGGGGCCATCGAACTCGAAGAGTAGGCCACAGCCACACCGATCATGGACGCCTAATTTGAACCCAACGAAAGCGAGCCAGCAGGCTGCCGCCGCCCTCGACCACGCAGCCGGCGAGCATGCATCTCTTCAGTCTAATCCCGTCTAATTACAGACGTGCAAAGTCTTCTTGTGTATGCATGTTAAGGATCCTCTAGCTTAAATTAGCTCCTTCAATCCCCGTCTAATTACAGCCGTGCAAAGTCGCTAGTGCCGCTCCAGGCTCGCGCTCGCGCTCTCGGACCATGGGAATCAGCAGCCGGTCGGCTATGTCCTTCTACAGTATGCCAAGGTGGAGCTCGGTGATATGCCCCCCCTCCCCCCGTCTGTCTGCACGATCGTGTTCTATTGTAGACACATCCCGATACCCTTTTTTTTTAACATCCTGATACCTCAATACCTCATCGTCGCCTTCGGTGATGGACTCATTGACTTGAGCCTCCCGGCCCTCGCCGGGGAGAGAGTAGATCAACCTCATGGCCAGCGATGGCAGGCTTTGGTGGCGCCATGGCCAACTCGCGTCTCTCCAGGGCGCACCGGCTGCGCTTGACCTGCCGTGACGCCGGCCTAAGGCTACATCCGTGTTTGCTGATACCGACCTGCAGATCTTTAGTACCTCGAGAGATCCGCTTGGACGCCATCGGCCGGCTAGCGCGCTGGACAAATTTTGATCGAATCGAGGAGAACCAAAGGATAGATCATAGAAGAACAGGACGCGTGTATAAGTAGAGACAGGCGGCGTGACGTTCCTCTTACAGCAGGTAGAGGAGTTTTGGTAGGATTTGAGAACGTATGGCGCGTGGAGTCTAGAAGGACTGACGAAAATTTTGGTTGAGATTGACGGACGAAAACGGACCGAACCACGGAAACGCTTTTGCCTTTATTATTAGGTATAGATATAGATTATAAAGAATGCTATGATATGTTGAAATATTGGGCCCATTTTTAGTGGCCCAAATTAGATTTCAGTTTTTCCTATAAATCTCAAAGCCCACATAGTGGCAGCCATGTGAGTTTGAGCCCAAGTTGGTGGCAGCTCACTAGGGAGTGGCAAGAGGTGGGAAGTTTAGTCCCACATGGAAAGTTGGGAGGAAGTTAGACCACCTTATAAGGTGGGTTGTTCCACCACTAGTAAGTGAGTGAGAATAGGAGTGCTACACGCGCGCTCCTCCTCCTCCTCGCTCGCTCGCTCGTCTCGACTCGACACGACACGTCACGACGCGCGCCGCGCTCGTGGTGAGTGGATTGAGCCTCGAGCCGAGACTTTCCTTACTTTTTGCAGCTCAGGAAAACGAACGGAGTCCTAGACGGACGCGTCGCAGTTAGTCGGTTCGGGTCGCTCCCGGATCGTGGGCTATCTGTAACCGACTCGAAACGTTCGTGCGACGTGGGCGTGGCCCACGTTGCGTAGGGTTTCCCGAGCCTATATAATCTCCTGCCCGGCTACCGCAGAAATCTATCTAATACACGAGTTAGGGTTTCCACCTCTCTCTGCTTGCGCCGCCATCGTAGCCTACTCCATCCCGCGCGCCGACGTGCATCGGCGAACGGGAGAGCAGGTCTCCGGAACCGCTCGTCCTTGCGATCCTGTACGGGAGAGGGCGAATTAGGTTTTTGGGAAGCGCTCGCGCGACCGCTCAAGCTCTCCATCACGGGTCGCCTTCCGTCCAAGTCGGGCGGTGCTGCCTACCGTCGTCTACAACGCCGTCTACTTTGACCCGTCGTCCCCGTCATCAACAACGTTGTCATCAACAACGTTACTGCTGCGACATCATCCGCTACACCTCCACCGCCACCTCCACCAGATCGGTACGTGCGACATATCTCGATCTGTTTAGCGATAGATGTTGTACTGTTTGCTATGCTACTGTTCATGTTGATCACTACATCTAGTATGTTCGAGTTTCACATGTTAGTAGTTACTCGTCGTCATGCTTAATATTCTGGAATTAATCATGGAAATTGTGCCTAATTCTCCAACAATCCAAAAACCTAATTGTAGGCAATTTCCTGAGTTAACAATGGCTGGTTTTTCCGATGCACTGAGGCCGGATAAGTTTACCGGTGTGCACTTTAAGAGATGGCGATATAAGGCCATGCTCCGGCTTACTCATCCGAAAGTGTTCGATGTTACCGATGGTTTACCCGAAGGAACTATATCTGATCAAGATCGGAACAAGTTCAAGGAAAACAATACTCTCTTTGTCGGATGCGTTACGAGCATTCTTGCCGATCGTCCGTGTGATGTGTACATGCACATAACGGATGGTAAAGAGCTCCGGGAGGCACCGAATGCTAAGTTCGGTGCAACCGATGCGAGCGATGAACTCGTACATCATGGAGAACTTCCATGACATCGGGATGGTTAACAACCGTTACGTAGTCGAACAAGCTCATGAGATACGGTGCATTGCGAAAGAGCTTGAGCTCCTTAAGTGTGCCTTACCCGACAAGTTTGTGGCTGGATGCATCATCGCTAAGTTGCCCCCTTCATGGAGGAACTTTGCCACAACTCTCAAACACAAGAGACAGGAGATATCGGTTGAAAATCTGATAGCATCTCTTGATGTTGAGGAGAAAGCTCGGGCTAAGGATAATACCGAGAAAGGAGAGGGTCGGTCTAGCGCCAACATGGTGCGGAAGAAACCCTACAGCAAGAACAAAGGGAATAACAAGCCCTCCTTCAATAAGCCTATGAAGACTACAACCTTCAAGAAGAAGAAGATGATAAACAAAGCAGATCCGAGCTGCTTTACATGTGGAGAGACTGGCCACTTTTCTAAGGACCGTCCGGAGAGGGCGGACCGCAAGAAAAAGGCGAGGCAAGTCAACACGGTGACCGCTAGCAATGCTGATGGGTACGGTAATCTCTTTATCGTTCTTTCGGTACTTCAATCTCCATGTTGGTGGATTGATACAGGTGCTAATGTTCATGTGTGTGCTCGACATATCCATGTTCACTTCTTACCGGGTCGCCCGGGATTCTTCCGTCTTGATGGGGAATGGGTCACATGCTTCTGTTCGTGGTGTTGGCACGGTAGATCCGAAGTTCACTTCGGGGAAGATCGTGCAGTCGAGGAACGTGCGGCATGTCCCTACTATGAACAAGAATCTCGTTAGCGGCTCCCTTCTATGCGAGAGATGGGTTTAAGGTTGTTTTAGAGTCGAATAAAGTAGTTGTTTCCAAGTTTGGACAATTTATTGGTAAAGGCTATGAGTGCGGAGGCTTGTTCCGCTTTTCGCTTTCGATTTCAGTAATAAGTCTCGTGAACCATATTTGTGGCAATGTTAGTGATGATACCGGTGTTTGGCATTCTCGTTTATGTCACATTAATTTTGGTTTAATGTCTCGGCTATCCAGCTTTAAGTTTAATTCCGAATTTCACCATTGCCAAAGGTTCTAAGTGCCATAGTTGTGTGCAATCAAAGCAACCTCGGAAGCCTCACAAGGCGGCCGAGGAGAGAAACTTGGCACCTCTAGAACTCATACATTCCGATCTATGCGAGATGAATGGTGTGTTGACAAAAGGTGGAAAGAGATATTTCATGACATTGATTGATGATGCGACTAGATTTTGCTATGTTTATTTGTTGCGAACTAAAGATGAAGCTTTAGACTACTTTAAAATTTATAAGGCCGAAGTTGAAAATCAACTAGAGAGAAAGATCAAGCGTCTTAGGTCGGATCGTGGTGGCGAATATTTTCCTAAAATCTTTGATGAATTCTGTGAGGAACATGGCATTATTCATGAGAGGACGCCTCCCTATTCACCCCAATCAAACGGGGTTGCCGAGAGGAAAAACCGCACGCCGACCGACTTGGTGAATTCCATGTTAGCCACTGCCGGTTTATCTAAGGCATGGTGGGGGGAGGCTTTATTGACTTCATGTCATGTCCTGAATAGAGTTCCTAACAAGAATAAAGATAAAACCCCTTACGAGGAATGGGCTGGGAGAAAACCATCACTTTCGTATTTGCGCACATGGGGATGTTTGGCGAAAGTCAATATTCCAATTACTAAGAAGCGCAAACTTGGACCAAAGACAGTGGATTGTATTTTTCTAGGTTATGCTCCTCGGAGTGTA
Source organism: Lolium rigidum (assembly GCF_022539505.1). NCBI lineage: Eukaryota > Viridiplantae > Streptophyta > Magnoliopsida > Poales > Poaceae > Lolium > Lolium rigidum. The sequence continues at coordinate 238,133,433 of NC_061510.1, read as the reverse complement.
GGATATAGATTTTTAGTAGTTCAATCCGAGGTACACGATATGCATGTTGATACTATTATGGAATCTCGTGATGCAACATTTTTTGAGAATATGTTTCCTATGAAAGATATGCATAGCATTGCTAGAATTTCTACTGAGATAATTCCTGAGTCTAGTACATCTAATGAGTATTTTGAACAATCACATGAGAATGTTACTGAGAAGGATGACAATGAAGTTCCTAAACGGAGCAAGAGACGAAGGATTGAAAAATCTTTTGGTGATGATTTCATTGTGTACCTTGTGGATGATACTCCCACGTCCATTGCGAGAGGCATATGCATCTCCGGATGCGGATGAGTCGGAAAGAAGCTGTCCATAATGAGATGGACTCGATTCTTTCTAATGGAACTTGGGAGCTATCGAAACGACCCCATGGATGCAAGCCTGTGGGCTGCAAATGGGTGTTTAAGAAGAAGCTAAGACCCGATGGTACTATTGAGAAGTACAAGGCGCGGCTTGTAGCTAAAGGCTACACACGAGAGAGAAGGCGAAGATTACTTCGACACCTATTCACCTGTCGCTAGACTTACCACCATTCGAGTACTACTCGTCCATGGCTGCCTCCTATGGTCTTATCGTTCATCAAATGGACGTAAAGACAGCTTTTCTTAATGGAGAGTTGGAAGAGGAAATCTATATGGATCAGCTCTGATGGGTTTGTAGTAAAAGGTGAAGAAAGAAAGGTGTGCAAGTTGCTGAAATCTTTATATGGCCTCGAAACAAGCACCTAAGCAATGGCATGAGAAGTTTGACAGAACTTTGACTTCGTAGGCTTTGTTGTCAATGAGGCCGACAAGTGCGTTTACTATCGCCATGGTGGGGGCGAAGGTGTTATACTTGTGTTTGTATGTGGATGATATTCGATATTTGGTACAAACATGAAAGTAATACACGAAGTCAAGTCTTTCTTGTCAAAGTGTTTTGATATGAAAGATCCGGGAGAAGCCGATGTGATTCCGAACATCAAGCTTATTAAGAACGAGAGTGGGATTACTCTAACACAATCCCATTATGTTGAGAAGATCTTGAGCCGGTTCGGCTATATTGATAGCAAGTCTTCCCCAACACCTTATGATCCCGAGTGTGACATTACGCAAGAACCGGAGGATTGCCGTAGATCAACCGAGATACTCTCGGATTGTTGGCTCACTCATGTACTTAGCGAGCGCGACTAGACCGGACATCTCTTTTGCTGTTAGCAAGTTGAGTAGGTTCATGTCAAACCCGTGTACTGATCATTGGCATGCACTTGATAGGGTCATGCGCTACCTATGTGGTACAATGAGTTATGGGATTCACTATTCAGGGCATCCAGCTGTGCTTGAAGGATATAGTGATTCAAATTGGATCTCAGATGTAGCTGATCTGTACGCCACAAGTGGGTATGTATTTACCTTTGGAGGTGGCGCGGTATCATGGAGATCTTGCAAGCAAACCATATTGACGAGGTCAACTATGGAAGCAGAACTTACTGCTTTAGACACAACCACTGTTGAATCGGAATGGTTGCGTGAGCTCTTGATGGACTTGCCTGTGGTTGAAAAACCTGTTCCGGCAATCCTTTTGAATTGTGACAATCAAACCGTAATTGTCAAAGTGAACAATTCTAAGGATAACGTGAAGTCATCAAGACACGTCAAGACACGTTTGAAGTCTGTTAGGAAATTGCGAAACTCCGGAGTAATAACTGTTACAAATATTCAAACAGATAAAAACCCTGGCAGATCCCTTTACAAAGGGACTATCACGTAATGTGATAGAAAGTGCATCGAGGGAGATGGGTTTGAGACCCGTTGATGTTACACCATAGTGGTAACCCAACATTTGTGATCGGAGATCCCGTGAATTAGGACCCGGGAAGAACAAACTAGTGGTTTAATTGAGGAGAGTATTATGTAACCCTCTCTATGTGAAGATGCACAACTCTCAATTGTCTGTAAGGCGAGGTTGGCAAAAGCCTTAATGTGTTTATGTTGGCTATTTTAGCAAAGATGCTGTCCTACAGAGCATTCTTGAAATAACACACCTATATGAGTCCGATTGTTAAACGTCGCAATCTATGAGATTTGGGTGATCTCTAGTAAACTCATGAAGAGACCACGAAGTATGACGCATATGCTTCACCCGCGGGGTAGGCTACCGGCAGCCATGTACTGGTTATGACTTTGAGTGAAACCCTGTTCACGCAAAACTTGCAATTCAAGGCTTAGTCCATTGTTCAAGTGTGAGTGGATGTAGCTTAAGGTTCTAGGCGGAAGTTCAACTTAACGAGTCTCCATCTGAAACACTCGGTATATAAACAAGCGAGTGAGTATTGGTAAATCTCTAAATGGGGATTTGAGATCCGGTGGGGGATTGTTGAAATATTGGGCCCATTTTTAGTGGCCCAAATTAGATTTCAGTTTTTCCTATAAATCTCAAAGCCCACATAGTGGCAGCCATGTGAGTTTGAGCCCAAGTTGGTGGCAGCTCACTAGGGAGTGGCAAGAGGTGGGAAGTTTAGTCCCACATGGAAAGTTGGGAGGAAGTTAGACCACCTTATAAGGTGGGTTGTTCCACCACTAGTAAGTGAGTGAGAATAGGAGTGCTACACGCGCGCTCCTCCTCCTCCTCGCTCGCTCGTCTCGTCTCGACTCGACACGACACGTCACGACGCGCGCCGCGCTCGTGGTGAGTGGATTGAGCCTCGAGCCGAGACTTTCCTTACTTTTTGCAGCTCGGGAAAACGAACAGAGTCCTAGACGGACGCGTCGCAGTTAGTCGGTTCGGGTCGCTCCCGGATCGTGGGCTATCTGTAACCGACTCGAAACGTTCGTGCGACGTGGGCGTGGCCCACGTTGCGTAGGGTTTCCCGAGCCTATATAATCTCCTGCCCGGCTACCGCAGAAATCTATCTAATACACGAGTTAGGGTTTCCACCTCTCTCTGCTTGCGCCGCCATCGTAGCCTACTCCATCCCGCGCGCCGACGTGCATCGGCGAACGGGAGAGCAGGTCTCCGGAACCGCTCGTCCTTGCGATCCTGTACGGGAGAGGGCGAATTAGGTTTTGGGAAGCGCTCGCGCGACCGCTCAAGCTCTCCATCACGGGTCGCCTTCCGTCCAAGTCGGGCGGTGCTGCCTACCGTCGTCTACAACGCCGTCTACTTCGACCCGTCGTCCCCGTCATCAACAACGTTGTCATCAACAACGTTACTCGCTGCGACATCATCTGCTACGCCTCCACCGCCACCTCCACCGGATCGGTACGTGCGACATCTCCCGCTCCGTTTAGCGATGGATGTTGTACTGTTTGCTATGCTACTGTTCATGTTGATCACTACATCTAGTATGTTCGAGTTTCACATGTTAGTAGTTACTGTCGTCATGCTTAATATTCTGGAATTAATCATGGAAATTGTGCCTAATTCTCCAACATGATATAGGTTATAACTATCCTTATGAAACTTGTCGTAGTTATGATTGGATTGCCAAAAACAATTCCCTTAATATGCAACTTGTTTACCATGTTCAAATTCTTGATAATAATCTTGCTCCAATTACTATTAATGAGAAGAACTCTTCTTATGCCAAAATTAATGATACTTCTATACATATGAGCCATGATAAGAATGTTTTAAGTGATGGGTATATTGTGGATTTCATTAATGATGCTACTGAAAGTTATTATGAGAGAGGGAAACATGATTATATGCATCTTAATAATATTAAGTTTCCCCTCTTTATGTTGAGAATCTTGAAGTTACTCGTGTTTTATCCTCTTATGCTTGTCATTTTGTTCTTCATGAATTCATTTGTGTACAAGATTCCTTTGCATAGGAAGTGGTTTAGACTTAAATGTGTTTTGAATTTGCTTCTTGATGCTCTCTTTTTGCTTCAACTCTCATCTTTATGAGTGCATCATTAAAACTGCTGAGCCCATCTTAACGGCTGAAAGAACTTCTTGGGAGATAACCCATGTGTTTATTTTGCTACAGTACCTCTATTTTATATTTGTGTCTTGGAAGTTGTTACTACTGTAGCAACCTCTCCTTATCTTAGTTTTTGTAGGATAACGTTGCATAGAAAACAAAAATTTTCCTACCGCGAACATGCAATCGAAGCCAAGATGCAATCTAGAAGACGGTAGCAACGAGGGGTTATCGAGTCTCACCCTTGAAGAGATTCCAAAGCCTACAAGATGAGGCTCTTGTTGCTGCGGTAGACGTTCACTTGCCGCTTGCAAAAGCGCGTAGAAGATCTTGATCACGATCGGTTCCGGCGCCACGAACGGGCAGCACCTCCGTACTCGGTCACACGTTCGGTTGTTGATGAAGACGACGTCCACCTCCCGTTCCAGCGGGCAGCGGAAGTAGTAGCTCCTCTTGAATCCGACAGCACGACGGCGTGGTGTCGGTGGCGGTGGAGAAATCCGGCGGAGCTTCGCTAAAGCACGCGGGAGCTATGGAGGAGAAGGGGGCGGCTAGGGTTTGGGAGGGGGTGGCCGGCCTCAAGGGGGTGCGGCCAACTTGTGGCTTTGGTGTGGCCGGCCCGCTCCCCTATGCCCCTCATTATATAGGTGGATCCCCAAGAGTTGGTCTCCAAGTCTTCGAATAAGACCCGAACCAAAAACTTCCATAGAGAGGGGGAAACCTAGCCTAGCTAGGACTCCCACCAAGGTGGGAGTTCCACCTCCCATATGGGGGGTGGCCGGCCCCTAAGGGGAGTCCACTTGGGACTCCTCCCCCACTAGGGTTGGCCGGCCATGGAGGTGGAGTCCCATGTGGACTCCACCTTCCTTGGTGGTTTCTTCCGGACTTTTCTAGAACCTTCTAGAACCTTCCATAGAACCTTCCGCGACATTTTATTCACATAAAATGACATCCTATATATGAATCTTATTCTCCGGACCATTCCGGAACTCCTCGTGATGTACGGGATCACATCCGGGACTCCGAACAAATATTCGAACTCCATTCCATATTCAAATACTACCATTTCAACATCCAACTTTAAGTGTGTCACCCTACGGTTCGTGAACTATGCGGACATGGTTGAGTACTCACTCCGACCAATAACCAATAGCGGGATCTGGAGATCCATAATGGCTCCCACATATTCAACGATGACTTTAGTGATCGAATGAACCATTCACATACAATACCAATTCCCTTTGTCTCGCGATATTTTACTTGTCCGAGGTTTGATCTTCGGTATCACTCTATACCTTGTTCAACATCGTCTCCTGACAAGTACTCTTTACTCGTACCGTGGTATGTGGTCTCTTATGAACTTATTCATATGCTTGCAAGACATTAGACGACATTCCACCGAGAGGGCCCAGAGTATATCTATCCGTCATCGGGATGGACAAATCCCACTTGTTGATCCATATGCCTCAACTCATACTTTCCGGATACTTAATCCCACCTTTATAGCCACCCATTTACGCGGTGGTGTTTGATGTAATCAAAGTACCTTTCCGGTATAAGTGATTTATATGATCTCATGGTCATAAGGACTAGGTAACTATGTATCGAAAGCTTATAGCAAATAACTTAATGACGAGATCTTATGCTACGCTTAATTGGGTGTGTCCATTACATCATTCATACAATGATATAACCTTGTTATTAATAACATCCAATGTTCATGATTATGAAACTAATCATCCATTAATCAACAAGCTAGTTAAGAGGCATACTAGGGACTCTTTGTTGTTTACATATCACACATGTATCAATGTTTCGGTTAATACAATTATAGCATGATATATAAACATTTATCATAAACATAAAGATATATAATAACCACTTTTATTATTGCCTCTTGGGCATATCTCCAACAGTCTCCCACTTGCACTAGAGTCAATAATCTAGATTACATTGTAAGGAACCTAACACCCATGGCATTATGGTGTTGGTCATGTTTTGCCCTAGGGAGAGCTTTAGTCGACGGATCCGCTACATTCGGATCGGTGTGTACTTTGCAAATCTTTACTTCTCCATCTTCGATGTACTCGCGAATCGAGTGGTAACGCAGCTTGATATGCTTCAGCCTCTTGTGTGACCTTGGTTCTTGTGCATTGGCGATGGCACCCATGTTGTCACGAGTATATGACTAGTGGGTCCAATGCACTAGGAACCACACCAAGCTCTACAATGAACCTCTTCATCCATACCGCTTCGATGAAGCCTCCGAAGCCGCTATGTACTCGATTCTGTTGAAGACTTCGCCACCGTGCCTTCGCTTCGAGCTTGCCCGGCTTATTGCAGGCACCATTCAATATAAACACGTACCCGGACCGTGACTTAGAGTCATCGGGATCGGTGTTCCAACTTGCATCGGTGTAACTTGTTATAACGAGCTCTTGGTCACCTCCATAACAAAGAAACATATCCTTAGTTCTTTTTAAGTACTTCGGGATATTCTTGACCGCTGTCCGGTGTTCCATTCCTGGATCACTTTGATATCTCGCTAGTCAAACTAACGGCATGCGCTATATCCGGTCTTGTACATAGCATGGCATACATAATAGAGCCTACTTGCCGAAGCATAGGGGATCCGATTCATCCTTTCTCTTTCTTCGCCGTAGCCGGTCCTTGAGTCTTACTCAATACCTTGCCTGGTAACATAGGTAAAAACCCTTTCTTACTTTCGTCCATTCTAAACTTCTTTAGAATCTTGTCCGAGTATGTACTCGCGATAGCCCTATTAGGCGTCTTGATCTATCTCTATAAATCTTGATGCCTAATATATACGACGCTTCACCAAGGTCTTTCATTGAAAAACTATTATTCAAATAACCTTTTACACTTGCTTAATAGTTCTATATCATTCCCAATCAATAATATGTCATCTACATATAATATCGGGAATGCTACTGAGCTCCCACTCACTTTCTTGTAAATACGAGGCCTCTCCATGACACTTGTATAAACCCGAAGTCTTTGATCACCTTATCAAAGCGTCGGTTCCAACTTCTTGATGCTTGCTTCAGTCCATAGATTGAACGCTGAAGTTTGCATACTTTGTCGGCATTTTTAGGATCGACAAAACCTTTGGGTTGTACCATATACAACTCTTCCTCAATGTCTCCATTAAGGAACGCCGTTTTGACATCCATACGCCAAATCTCATAATCGAAAAATGCAGCTATTGCTAACAAAATCCTCACAGATTTTAGCTTCGCTACGGGTGAGAAAGTCTCATCGTAGTCAACTCCTTGAATTTGTCGGAAACCCTTTGCGACAAGTCGAGCTTTATAGACGAGTAATATTACCATCAACATCTGTTTTTCTCTTGAAGATCCATTTATTCTCGACGACCTTTCGGCTATCAGGTAAGTCTACCAAAGTCCATACTTTGTTATCATACATGGATCCCATTTCGGATTTCATGGCTTCTTGCCATTTGTTGGAATATGGGCTCATCATTGCTTCTTCATACGTCGCAGGGGTCCTCATCATTGTTATCCACAATCATGACATTTAGACAGGGATCATACCAATCAGGAGTGGTACGCTCCCTTGTCGATCTGCGAGGTTCAGTAGTTTCCTCGTTCGAAGTTTCATGATCATTATCATTAGCTTCCTCTGTTGCCGGTGTAGGCGGTACAGGTACAACTTCCGATCTTGCGCTACTCGATCAACGAGTATAGATTCATTAATCTCATCGAGTTCTACTTTTCTTCCAGTCACCTCTTTAGTGAGAAATTCTTTCTCAAGAAAGGTTCCGTTCTTAGCAATAAAGATTTTGCCTTCGGATCTGTGATAGAAAGTGTACCCTATAGTTTCCTTAGGGTATCCTATGAAGACGCATTTCTCCGCTTTGGGTTCTAGCTTGTCCGGTTGTAACTTTTTTACATAGGCTTCGCAACCCCAAACTTTAAGGAACGACGGCTTAGGTTTCTTATTAAACCATAATTCATACGGTGTCGTTTCTACGGATTTTGATGGTGCTCTATTTAAAGTGAATGCGGCTGTCTCTAATGCATAACTCCAAAATGATAACGGCAAATCAGTAAGAGACATCATAGAACGAACCATATCTAAGAGAGTTCGATTACGACGTTCGGACACACCGTTTCGTTGTGGTGTTCCCGGCGGTGTCAATTGTGAAAATATTCCGCATTTCTTTAAATGCATGCCAAACTCATAACTCGGATATTCACCTCCGCGATCGGATCGTAGAAATTTAATCTTCTTGTTACGTTGATTTTCTACTTCACTTTGGAATTCCTTAAACTTCTCAAAAGTTTCGGATTTATGTTTCATGAAATAGATATACCCATATCTACTCGGATCATCTGTGAAGGTTAGAACATAACGATAACCACCGCGCGATGCTACACTCATTGGTCCGCACACATCGGTATGTATGATTTCCAATAAGTCGGTAGCTCGCTCCATCATACCGAGAAAATGGAGTCTTAGTCATTTTTCCCATTAGACATGCTTCGCATCTATCAAGTGACTCAAAGTCAAGTGATTCAAGTAATCCATCGGTATGGAGTTTCTTCATGCGCTTCACTCCAATATGACCAAGACGACGAGTGCCACATATAAGTAGAATTATCATTCAATTTAATTCGCTTAGCATCAATGTTATGTATATGCGTATCACTACTATCGAGATCTAACAGAAATAAGCCATTCTTTTCGGGTGCTCGACCATAAAAGATATTATTCATAAAAATAGAACAACCATTATTCTCGGACTTGAATGAATAACCGTCTTGAATTAAACAAGATCCGGATATAATGTTCATGCTCAACGCGGGTACAAAATAACAATTATTTAGGCTTAAAACTAATCCCGAAGGTAGATGTAGAGGAAGTGTGCCGACGGCGATCACATCGACTTTGGATCCATTTCCAACGCGCATCGTCACTTCATCTTTCGAGTAGTCTTCGTTTATTCTTTAGTTCCTGTTTCGAGTTACAAATATGAGCAACCGAACCGGTATCAAATACCCGAGGTACTAGAACGAGAACCGGTGAGATAAACATCTATAACATGTATATCGGATATACCTTCTTTCTTCTTCTTGACAAGGCCGCTCTTCGGATCCGCCAAATACTTGGAGCAATTACGCTTCTAGTGTCCCTTCTCCTTGCGGTAATAGCACTCGAGCATCGGGCTTAGGGCCGTTCTTAGGTTTCATAGGAGGCGTGGCAGCTTTCTTGCCACCCTTCTTGAATTTTCCCTTAGACTTGCCCTGTTTCTTGAAGCGGTGGTCTTGTTGACCATCAACACTTGGTGCTCTTTCTTGATCTCAATCTCGGCAGCTTTTAGCATGCCAAAGAGTTCGAGATAACTCCTTGTTCATGTTACGCATATTGTAGTTCATCACAAAGTTCTTGTAACTTGGTGGCGGTGATTGAAGGACACGATTAATCCCCGATCTGTTAGGAATCACTATTCCCAAGTCACCGAGTTTCTTCGCATGCCCGGTCATGGCAAGCATGTGCTCACTAATGGAGCTGCCTTCTTCCATCATACAAGCCGAAGAAATGTTTCAATGCTTCATAGCATTCCACGGCCGCATGAGTCTCAAATATAGCTTACGGACTCATTCATCAACTCATGAGGATCGTGGTGCTCAAAACGTTTTTGAAGATCGGATTCCGGATCGCACATGATGGCACACTGAACTTGAGAGTACCGAGTTTTCCGAGTCTCGTAAACAACTTTTACTTCATCGGTTTCGGTTTCTGCGGGAGGGTCACCTAGCGGTGCATCAAGCACATATTGCAGATTTCCGCCGGAGAGGAAGATCCTCACATGACGGAACCGGTCGGTGAAGTTGCTACCGTTGCTCTTAAGCTTTTCTTTCTCTAGGAAGCTGGTTAAAATTGATTGGGGACGCCATCTCTACAACATATATTTGCAATAGTTTAGACTAAGTTTATGACAAATTGAGTTCAAATTTTAATTCAACATAATTAAAAATCTAGGTGAACTCCCACTCAAAACAATATCCCTCGCATTGTCTTAGTGATCACACGAACCAAATCCACCACACCATAGTCCGATCATCACGAGACAAGGTGTAATTTCAATGGCGAACACTCAAAGTGCTCATCATATCAATTATATGATTCATGCTCTACCTTTCGGTATCACGTGTTCCGAGACCATGTACGTACATGCTAGGCTCGTCAAGGCCACCTTAGTATCCGCATGTGCAAAGCTGGCTTGCACCCGTTGTATGCACTTGTTGATTCTATCACACCCGATCATCACGAGATGCTTCGAAACGACAAGTCTTGGCAACGGTGCTACTAAGGATGAACACTTTATTATCTTGAGATTTTAGTGAGGGATCATGTTATAATGCTACCGTCGCGATCTAAGCAAAATAAGATGCATAAAAGGATTAACATCACATGCAGTTCATATGTGATTATGGCCCTTTTGTCTTTGCGCCTTTGATCTTCATCTCCAAAGCACGGACATGATCTCCATCATCTTCGGGCATAATCTCCATCATCGTCGGCGTAGCGTCAAGGTCAATGGCGCCGTCTTCATGATTGTCCTCCATGTAGCAACTATTACAACTACCTTGAAATACTACTCAACATGAAATTTAAAGACAACCATAAGGCTCCTGCCGGTTGCCACAATACAATAATGATCATCTCATACATATTCATCATCACATTATGGCCATATCACATCACCAAACCCTGCAAAAACAAGTTAGACGCTCTCTAATTTGGTTTGCATATTTTACGTGGTTTAGGGTTTTCGATATAGATCTAATCTACCTACGAACATGAACCACAACGTTGATACTAATGTTGTCAATAGAAGAGTAAATTGAATCTTTACTATAGTAGGAGAGACGGACACCCGCAAAGCCTCTTATGCAATACAAGTTGCATGTCGAACGAGGAACAAGTCTCATGAACGCGGTCATGTAAAGTTAGTCCGAGCCGCTTCATCCCACTATGCCATAAAGATGCAAAGTACTCAACTAAAGATAACAAGAGCATCAACGCCCACAAAACCATTGTGTTCTACTCGTGCAACCATCTATGCATAGACACGGCTGCGATACCACTTGTAGGATAACGTTGCATAGAAAACAAAAATTTTCCTACCGCGAACACGCAATCCAAGCCAAGATGCAATCTAGAAGACGGTAGCAACGAGGGGTTATCGAGTCTCACCCTTGAAGAGATTCCAAAGCCTACAAGATGAGGCTCTTGTTGCTGCGGTAGACGTTCACTTGCCGCTTGCAAAAGCGCGTAGAAGATCTTGATCACGATCGGTTCCGGCGCCACGAACGGGCAGCACCTCCGTACTCGGTCACACGTTCGGTTGTTGATGAAGACGACGTCCACCTCCCGTTCCGGCGGGCAGCGGAAGTAGTAGCTCCTCTTGAATCCGGCGGCACGACGGCGTGGTGTCGGTGGCGGTGGAGAAATCCGGCGGAGCTTCGCTAAAGCACGCGGGAGCTATGGAGGAGAAGGGGGCGGCTAGGGTTTGGGAGGGGTGGCCGGCCTCAAGGGGTGCGGCCAACTTGTGGCTTTGGTGTGGCCGGCCCCCTCCCCTATGCCCCTCATTATATAGGTGGATCCCCAAGAGTTGGTCTCCAAGTCTTCGAATAAGACCCGAACCAAAAACCTTCCATAGAGAGGGAAACCTAGCCTAGCTAGGACTCCCACCAAGGTGGGAGTTCCACCTCCCATATGGGGGGTGGCCGGCCCCCTAAGGGGAGTCCACTTGGGACTCCTCCCCCACTAGGGTTGGCCGGCCATAGAGGTGGAGTCCCATGTGGACTCCACCTTCCTTGGTGGTTTCTTCCGGACTTTTCTAGAACCTTCTAGAACCTTCCATAGAACCTTCCGCGACATTTTATTCACATAAAATGACATCCTATATATGAATCTTATTCTCCGGACCATTCCGGAACTCCTCGTGATGTCAGGGATCTCATCCGGGACTCCGAACAAATATTCGAACTCCATTCCATATTCAAATACTACCATTTCAACATCCAACTTTAAGTGTGTCACCCTACGGTTCGTGAACTATGCGGACATGGTTGAGTACTCACTCCGACCAATAACCAATAGCGGGATCCGGAGATCCATAATGGCTCCCACATATTCAACGATGACTTTAGTGATCGAATGAACCATTCACATACAATACCAATTCCCTTTGTCTCGCGATATTTTACTTGTCCAGAGGTTTGATCTTCGGTATCACTCTATACCTTGTTCAACATCGTCTCTGACAAGTACTCTTTACTCGTACCGTGGTATGTGGTCTCTTATGAACTTATTCATATGCTTGCAAGACATTAGACGACATTCCACCGAGAGGGCCCGAGTATATCTATCCGTCATCGGGATGGACAAATCCCACTGTTGATCCATATGCCTCAACTCATACTTTCCGGATACTTAATCCCACCTTTATAGCCACCCATTTACGCGGTGGTGTTTGATGTAATCAAAGTACCTTTCCGGTATAAGTGATTTATATGATCTCATGGTCATAAGGACTAGGTAACTATGTATCGAAAGCTTATAGCAAATAACTTAATGACGAGATCTTATGCTACGCTTAATTGGGTGTGTCCATTACATCATTCATACAATGATATAACCTTGTTATTAATAACATCCAATGTTCATGATTATGAAACTAATCATCCATTAATCAACAAGCTAGTTAAGAGGCATACTAGGGACTCTTTGTTGTTTACATATCACACATGTATCAATGTTTCGGTTAATACAATTATAGCATGATATATAAACATTTATCATAAACATAAAGATATATAATAACCACTTTTATTATTGCCTCTTGGGCATATCTCCAACAGTTTTGTGCCTAGTTGTGCCAAGTAAAGTCTTTGATAGTAAGGTTCATACTAGATTTGGATTACTGCGCAGAAACAGATTTCTTTGCTGTCACGAATTTGGGCCTAATCCTCTGTAGGTAACTCAGAAAATTATGCCAATTTACGTGAGTGATCCTCAGATATGTACGCAACTTTCATTCAATTTGAGCATTTTCATTTGAGCAAGTCTGGTGCCTCAATAAAATTCGTCTTTACGGACTGTTCTGTTTTGACAGATTCTGCCTTTTATTTCGCATTGCCTCTTTTACTGTGTTGGATGGATTTCTTTGTTCCATTAGCTTCCAGTAGCTTTGAGCAATGTCCAGAAGTGTTAAGAATGATTGTGTCACCTCTGAACATGTGAATTTTCGATTATGCACTAACCCTCTAATGAGTTTGTTTCGAGTTTGGTGTGGAGGAAGTTTTCAAGGGTCAAGAGAGGAGGATGATATACTACGATCAAGAAGAGTGAAGAGTCTAAGCTTGGGGATGCCCCCGTGGTTCATCCCTGCATATTTCAAGAAGACTCAAGCATCTAAGCTTGGGTATGCCCAAGGCATCACCTTCTTCATCGACAAATTATCAGGTTCTTTCTCTTGAAACTATATTTTTATTCGGCCACATCTTATGTACTTTACTTGGAGCGTCTGTGTGCTTTTATTTTTGTTTTTGTTTGAATAAATGCTTGTGTGGGAGAGAGACACGCTCCGCTGGTTCATATGAACACATGTATTCTTAGCTTTTATTTTTCATGGCGAAGGTTGAAACTGCTTCGTTAATTGTTATATGGTTGGAAACGGAAAATGCTACATGTAGTAATTGGTAGAGTGTCTTGAATAATTTGATACTTGGCAATTGTTGTGCTCATGTTTAAGCTCTTGCATCATTTACCTTGTACCCATTAATGGATAACTACATAGAGCTTGTTAAAATTTGGTTTGCATGATTGTTCTCTAGAGTCTAGATATTTTTACGGTTGAGGTGTTTGAACAACAAGGAGACAATGTAAAGTCTTATAATAGTTACAATATGTTCATATGTGAGCTTTGCTGCACCTTTTATACTTGAGTTTGCTTCAAACAACCTTGCTAGCCTAGCCCTGTATTGAGAGGAATTCTTCTCGTGCATCCAAATCCTTGAGCCAATAACCATGCCATTTGTGTCCACCATACCTACCTACTACATGGTATTTCTCCGCCATTCCAAAGTAAATTGCTTGAGTGCTACCTTTAAAATTTCCATTCTTTACCTTTGCAATATATAGCTCATGGGACAAATAGCTTAAAAACTATTGTGGTATTGAATATGTACTTATGCACTTTATCTCTTATTAAGTTGCTTGTTGTGCGATAACCATGCTTTCACGGGACGCCATCAACTACTCTTTGTTGAATATCATGTGAGTTGCTATGCATGTCCGTCTTGTCGAAGTAAGGAGATCTACCACTTTATTGGTTAGAGCATGCATATTGTTAGAGAAGAACATTGGGCCGCTAACTAAAGCCATGAACCATGGTGGAAGTTTCAGTTTTGGACATATATCCTCAATCTCATATGAGAACAATAATTGTTAGTACATGCTTATGCATTAAAGAGGAGTCCATTATCTGTTGTCCATGTTGTCCCGGTATGGATGTCTAAGTTGAGAATAATCAAAAGCGAGAAATCCAAAATGCGAGCTTTCTCCTTAGACCTTTGTACGAGCGGCATGGAGGTACCCCTTTGTGACACTTGGTTAAAACATGTGTATTGCGATGATCCCGGTAGTCCAAGCTAATTAGGACAAGGTGCGGGCACTATTAGTATACTATGCATGAGGCTTGCAACTTGTAAGATATAATTTACATAATACATGTGCTTTATTACTACCGTTGACAAAATTGTTTCTTGTTTTCAAAACCAAAGCTCTAGCACAAATATAGCAATCAATGCTTCCCTCTGCGAAGGGCCTATCTTTTACTTTATTGTTGAGTCAGTTTGCCTATTCTTTCTATCTTAGAAGCAAACACTTGTATCAACTGTGTGCATTGATTCTTACATGTTTACTTATTGCACTTGTTATATTGCTTTATGTTGACAATTATCCATGAGATATATATGTTGAAGTTGAAAGCAACCGCTGAAACTTATATCTTCCTTTGTGTTGCTTCAATGCTTTTACTAAGAATTTATTGCTTTATGAGTAACTCTTATGCAAGTCTTATTGATGCTTGTCTTGAAAGTATTATTCATGAAAAGTCTTTGCTATATGATTCAATTGTTTACTCATTGCATTAACATTGTTTTGAATCGCTGCATTCATCTCATATGCTTTACAATAGTATGATTAAGATTATGTTGGTAGCATGTCACTTCGGAAATTATCTTTTATCGTTTACCTACTCGAGGACGAGTAGGAACTAAGCTTGGGGATGCTGATACGTCTCCAACGTATCTATAATTTCTGATGTTCCATGCTTGTTTTATGACAATACCTACATGTTTTGTTCACACTTTATATCGTTTTTATGCGTTTTCTGGAACTAACCTATTGACGAGATGCCGAAAGGCCGCTTGCTTGTTTTACTGCTGTTTTTGGTTTCAGAAATCCTAGTAAAGAAATATTTTCGGAATCGGACGAAATCAAGACCGAAGACCTTATAATTCCGGAAGCTTCCAGAGCACCGGAGAAGGACGAGAGGGGAGCCAGGGGGCCCCACCCCACAGGGCGGCGCGGCCCAAGGGGGGGGGCGCCCCCTAGTGTGTGGGCACCCCGTGGCCCCTCCGACTCCGCCTCTTCGCCTATTTAAGCCGTCGTGACCTAAAACTTCGAGACCGCTCGACGAAACTCCAGAAAGACTCCAGGGGCGCCGCCACATCGCGAAAATCCAACTCGGGGGACAGAAGTCTCTGTTCCGGCACCCTGCCGGGACGGGGAATTGCCCCCGGAGTCATCTCCACCGCCGTCTCCACCGCCATCTTCACCGCCATCGCTGCCTCCATGATGAGGAGGGAGTAATTCACCCCGGGGCTGAGGGCTCCGTTGTAGCTATGTGGTTCATCTCTCTCTTTATGTGATCTAGTTGAATATCATCTATGTGCTACTCTAGTGATGTTATTAAAGTAGTCTATTCCTCCTACACGGTGTAATGGTGATAGTGTGTGCATCGTGTAGTACTTGGCGTGGGTTATGATTGTAATCTCTTGTAGATTATGAAGTTAACTATTGCTATGATAAGAATTGATGTGATCTATGCCTCCTTCATAGTGTGATGGTGACGAGTGTGCATGCTATGTTAGTTCTTGGTGTGATTGTGTTGATCTATCTTACACTCTAAGGTTATTTAAATATGAACATTGAATATTGTGGAGCTTGTTAACTCCGGCATTGAGGGTTCGTGTAATCCTACACAGTTAGTGGTGTTCATCATCCAACAAGAGGGTGTAGAGTAGTGATACGTCTCCAACGTATCGATAATTTCTTGTGTTCCATGCCACATTATTGATGTTATCTACATGTTATATGCACACTTTATGTCATATTCGTGCATTTTCTGGAACTAACCTATTAACAAGATGCCGAAGTGCCGGTTCTCGTTTTCTGCTGTTTTTGGTTTCGAAATCCTAGTAACGAAATATTCTCGGAATCGGACGAAATCAACGCCCGGGTTCCTATTTTACCGGAAGCATCCGAACACACGAGAACCGCCGAGAGAAGGGGCGGGGCCACCACACCACACCCGGCGCGGCCAAGGGGGGCGCGCCCCCTAGGGTGTGGGCCCCCGGAAGCCCTCTGCGCCGCCTCTCCGCCTATATAAAGCCCACGACCTAAAAACCTCGGGGCGTTCGACGAAAACCACGAAACCTTCCGGAGCCGCCGCCATCGCGAAGCCAAGATGCGGGGGACGGGAGTCTGCGTTCCGGCACCCTGCCGGAGCGGGGAAGTGCCCCGGAAGGCTTCTCCATCGACACCGCTGCCATCTCCACCGCCATCTTCATCACCGCTGCTTGCTCCCATGAGGAGGGAGTAGTTCTCCATCGAGGCTCGGGGCTGTATGCGGTAGCTATGTGGTTCATCTCTCTCCTATGTGCTTCAATACAATAATCTCATGAGCTGCCTTACATGATTGAGATTCATATGATGATGCTTGTAATCTAGATGTCATTATGCTAGTCAAGTGAGTTTTACTTATGTGATCTCCAGGAGACTCCTTGTCCCACGTGTGTAAAGGTGACGAGTGTGTGCACCGTGTGGGTCTCTTAGGCCATATTTCACGAGAATACTTACTCAATGTTGAATGGCATAGTGAGGTGCTTATTTATATCTCTTTATGATTGCAATATGTTTTGTATCACAATTTATCTATGTGCTACTCTAGTGATGTGTTATTAAAGTAGTTTTATTCCTCCTGCACGTGTGCAAAGGTGACGAGTGTGTGCACCGTGTTAGTACTTGGTTTATGCTATGATCATGATCTCTTGTAGATTGCGAAGTTAACTATTGCTATGATAATATTGATGTGATCTATTCCTCCTACATATGCATGAAGGTGACGGTGTGCATGCTATGCTAGTACTTGGTTTAGTCTTTTGATCTATCTTACACTAAAGGTTACTAAAATATGAGCATTATTGTGGAGCTTGTTAACTCCGGCATTGAGGGTTCGTGTAATCCTACGCAATGTGTTCATCATCCAACAAAAGTGTAGAGTATGCATTTATCTATTTTGTTATGTGATCAATGTTGAGAGTGTCCACTAGTGAAAGTGTAATCCCTAGGCCTTGTTCCTAAATACTGCTATCGCTGCTTGTTTCTTGTTTCTTGCGTTACTACTGCTTGCGTTACTACTGCTGCGTTACTACGCATTTCTTGTCCTGGGCAAAGCACTTTTACGGTGCCGTTGCTACTACTTATTCATACCACCTGTATTTCACTATCTCTTCGCCGAACTAGTGCACCTATTAGGTGTGTTGGGGACACAAGAGACTTCTTGCTTTGTGGTTGCGGGGTTGCATGAGAGGGATATCTTTGACCTCTTCCTCCACGAGTTCGATAAACCTTGGGTATCCACTTAAGGGAAACTTGCTGCTTGTTCTACAAACCTCTGCTCTTGGAGGCCCAACACTTGTCTACAAGAATAGAAGCTCCCGTAGACATCAAGCACTTTTACAGGCGCCGTTGCCGGGGAGGAAAGGTAAAAGGCTCTCATACTACGGTCCCGAGGTAAAGTATTTTTACGGCGCCGTCGTGTGTGTGCTCGAAGCTATTTCCTTTAGATCCTGCAATTGCATCTTTTTGTTTCTTGTTTACACTAGTTTGGCATAATGGACAACAATGAGCTTCTTATTCTATTTCCTGATTTAAAACATGGATTGTTTGATGCGAAAATTAAAAAACCTATGAAATCTTATTTGCATGCTTGGTAGTAATATTAGTATGAACGCTTTGAACACCATTGTTGATAATGATATAGAAAGTTCTAAGCTTGGGGAAGGCTGGTTTTCATGATCTTTTTAGTCCCCCAAGCATTGAGGAGAAAATTTTCTTTGATGATACTTTGCCTCCTATTTGTGATGATTATAATAGTGGTCTTTTGGTGCCACCTACTATGGAGAGTAAATTTTGTTGTGATTATACTATGCCTCCTACACTTGATGAGAATAATAATGATAGCTACTTTGTTGAATTTGCTCCCACTACAACTAATAAAATTGATTATGCTTATGTGGAGAGTAATAATTTTATGCATGAGACTCATGATAAGAATGCTTTATGTGATAGTTATATTGTTGAGTTTGCTCATGTTGCTACTGAAAGTTATTATGAGAGAGGAAAATATGGTTGTAGAAATTTTCATGTTACTAAAATGCCTCTCTATGTGCTGAAATTTTTGAAGCTACACTTGTTTTATCTTCCTATGCTTGTTACTTTGCTCTTCATGAACTTGTTTATTTACAAGATTCCTATGCATAGGAAGCATGTTAGACTTAAATGTGTTTTGAATTTG
This sequence comes from Lolium rigidum, assembly GCF_022539505.1. Lineage (NCBI taxonomy): Eukaryota > Viridiplantae > Streptophyta > Magnoliopsida > Poales > Poaceae > Lolium > Lolium rigidum. Next base: position 238,114,562 of record NC_061510.1, on the reverse strand, counting down.
CCTCTTGATGCTCTCTTTTGCTTCAAATACTATTTCTTGCGAGTGCATCATTAAAGCTGCTGAGCCCATCTTAATGGCTAAAAAGAAAGAACTTCTTGGGAGATAACCCATGTGTTATTTTGCTACAGTACTTTGTTTTATATTTGTGTCTTGGAAGTTGTTTACTACTGTAGCAACCTCTCCTTATCTTAGTTTTGTGTTTTGTTGTGCCAAGTAAAGTCTTTGATAGTAAAGTAAGTACTAGATTTGGATTACTGCGCAGAAACAGATTTCTTTGCTGTCACGAATCTGGGTCTAATTCTCTGTAGGTAACTCAGAAAATTATGCCAATTTACGTGAGTGATCCTCAGATATGTACGCAACTTTCATTCAATTTGAGCATTTTCATTTGAGCAAGTCTGGTGGCCTAATAAAATCCATCTTTACGGACTGTTCTGTTTTGACAGATTCTGCCTTTTATTTCGCATTGCCTCTTTTGCTATGTTGGATGAATTTCTTTGATCCATTAATGTCCAGTAGCTTTATGCAATGTCCAGAAGTGTTAAGAATGATTGTGTCACCTCTGAACATGTTAATTTTTATTGTCCACTAACCCTCTAATGAGTTGTTTCGAGTTTGGTGTGGAGGAAGTTTTCAAGGGTCAAGAGAGGAGGATGATATACTACGATCAAGAAGAGTGAAAAGTCTAAGCTTGGGGATGCCCCGGTGGTTCATCCCTGCATATATCAAGAAGACTCAAGCGTCTAAGCTTGGGGATGCCCAAGGCATCCCCTTCTTCATCGACAAATTATCGAGGTTCCTTCTCTTGAAACTATATTTTTATTCGGCCACATCTTATGTACTTTACTTGGAGCGTCTGTTTGTTTGTTTCTATTTTTGTTTGTGTTTGAATAAATTGGATTACATCATGCTTGTGTGGGAGAGAGACACGCTCCGCTGGTTCATATGAACACATGTGTTCTTAGCTCATAATATTCATGGCGAAGTTTCCTCTTCGTTAAATTGTTATATGGTTGGAATTGGAAAATGATACATGTAGTAATTGCTATAATGTCTTGGGTAATGTGATACTTGGCAATTGTTGTGCTCATGTTTAAGCTCTTGCATCATATACTTTGCACCTATTAGTGAAGAATACATAGAGCATGCTAAAATTTGGTTTGCATAATTGGTCTCTCTAAAGTCTAGATAATTTCTAGTATTGAGTTTTGAACAACAAGGAAGACGGTGTAGAGTCTTATAATGTTTTCAATATGTCTTTTATGTGAGTTTTGCTGCACCGGTTCATCCTTGTGTTTGTTTCAAATAAGCCTTGCTAGCCTAAACCTTGTATCGAGAGGGAATACTTCTCATGCATCCAAAATACTTGAGCCAACCACTATGCCATTTGTGTCCACCATACCTACCTATACTACATGGTATTTTCCCGCCATTCCAAAGTAAATTGCTTGAGTGCTACCTTTAAAATTCCATCATTCACCTTTGCAATATATAGCTCATGGGACAAATAGCTTAAAAACTATTGTGGTATTGAATATGTAATTATGCACTTTATCTCTTATTAAGTTGCTTGTTGTGCGATAACCATGTTCTACGGGGAACGCCATCAACTCATTGTTGAATTTCATGTGAGTTGCTATGCATGTTCGTCTTGTACGAAGTAAGGGCGATCTACACCGAGTTGAATGGTTTGAGCATGCATATTGTGAGAGAAGAACATTGGGCCGCTAACTAAAGCCATGATTCATGGTGGAAGTTTCAGTTTTGGACAAACATCCTCAAATCTCTAATGAGAAAAGAATTAATTGTTGTCAAATGCTTAAAGCATTAAAAGAGGAGTCCATTATCTGTTGTCTATGTTGTCCCGGTATGGATGTCTAAGTTGAGAATAATCAAAAGCGAGAAATCCAAATGCGAGCTTTCTCCTTAGACCTTTGTACGGGCGGCATAGAGGTACCCCTTTGTGAAACTTGGTTAAAGCATATGTATTGCGGTGATAATCCGGGTAGTCCAAGCTAATTAGGACAAGGTGCGGGCACTATTGGTACACTATGCATGAGGCTTGCAACTTATAAGATATAATTTACATGATGCATATGCTTTATTACTACCGTTGACAAAATTGTTTCATGTTTTCAAAATCAAAGCTCTAGCACAAATATAGCAATCGATGCTTTTCCTCTATGGAGGACCATTCTTTTACTTTCATTGTTGAGTCAGTTCACCTATTTCTCTCCATCTCAAGAAGCAAACACTTGTGTGAGCTGTGCATTGATTCTTACATATTTGCATATTGCATTTGTTATATTGCTTTGCATTGACAATTATCCATGAGATATACATGTTATAAGTTGAAAGCAACCGCTGAAACTTCATCTTCCTTTGTGTTGCTTCAATACCTTTACTTTGAATTATTACTTTATGAGTTAACTCTTATGCAAGACTTATTGATGCTTGTCTTGAAGTGCTATTCATGAAAAGTCTTTGCTTTATGATTCGACTTGTTTACCCATGTCATATACATTGTTTTGATCGCTGCATTCACTACATATGCTTTACAAATAGTATGATCAAGTTTATGATGGCATGTCACTCCAGAAATTATCTTTGTTATCGTTTTACCTGCTCGGGACGAGCGAGAACTAAGCTTGGGGATGCGATACGTCTCCAACGTATCGATAATTTCTTGTGTTCCATGCCACATTATTGATGTTATCTACATGTTATATGCACACTTTATGTCATATTCGTGCATTTTACGGAACTAACCTATTAACAAGATGCCGAAGTGCCGGTTCTCGTTTTCTGCTGTTTTTGGTTTCAGAAATCCTAGTAACGAAATATTCTCGGAATCGGACGAAATCAACGCCCGGGTTCCTATTTTACCGGAAGCATCCGGAACACACGAGAACCGCCGAGAGAAGGGGGCAGGGCCACCACACCACACCCGGCGCGGCCAAGGGGGGCGCGCCGCCCTAGGGTGTGGGCCCCCCAGAAGCCCTCCTGCGCCGCCTCTCCGCCTATATAAAGCCCACGACCTAAAAACCTCGGGGCGTTCGACGAAAACCACGAAACCTTCCGGAGCCGCCGCCATCGCGAAGCCAAGATGCGGGGGACAGGAGTCTCCGTTCCGGCACCCTGCCGGAGCGGGGAAGTGCCCCGGAAGGCTTCTCCATCGACACCGCTGCCATCTCCACCGCCATCTTCATCACCGCTGCTGCTCCCATGAGGAGGGAGTAGTTCTCCATCGAGGCTCGGGGCTGTACCGGTAGCTATGTGGTTCATCTCTCTCCTATGTGCTTCAATACAATAATCTCATGAGCTGCCTTACATGATTGAGATTCATATGATGATGCTTGTAATCTAGATGTCATTATGCTAGTCAAGTGAGTTTTACTTATGTGATCTCCGGAGACTCCTAGTCCCACGTGTGTAAAGGTGACGAGTGTGTGCACCGTGTGGGTCTCTTAGGCCATATTTCACAGAATACTTACTCAATGTTGAATGGCATAGTGAGGTGCTTATTTATATCTCTTTAAGATTGCAATATGTTTTGTATCACAATTTATCTATGTGCTACTCTAGTGATGTGTTATTAAAGTAGTTTTATTCCTCCTGCATGTGTGCAAAGGTGACGAGTGCGTGCACCGTGTTAGTACTTGGTTTATGCTATGATCATGATCTCTTGTAGATTGCGAAGTTAACTATTGCTATGATAATATTGATGTGATCTATTCCTCCTACATATGCATGAAGGTGACGGTGTGCATGCTATGCTAGTACTTGGTTTAGTCTGTTGATCTATCTTACACTAAAGGTTACTAAAATATGAGCATTATTGTGGAGCTTGTTAACTCCGGCATTGAGGGTTCGTGTAATCCTACGCAATGTGTTCATCATCCAACAAAAGTGTAGAGTATGCATTTATCTATTCGTTATGTGATCAATGTTGAGAGTGTCCACTAGTGAAAGTCTAATCCCTAGGCCTTGTTCCTAAATACTGCTATCGCTGCTTGTTTACTTGTTTTACTTGCGTTACTACTTGCTACATTACTACTTGCTTGTTTCTTGTCCTGGGCAAAGCACTTTTCGGTGTCGTTGCCGTTGCTACTGCTTATTCATACCACCTGTATTTCACTATCTCTTCGCCGAACTAGTGCACCTATTAGGTGTGTTGGGGACACAAGAGACTTCTTGCTTTGTGGTTGCGGGGTTGCATGAGAGGGATATCTTTGACCTCTTCCTCCCCGAGTTCGATAAACCTTGGGTATCCACTTAAGGGAAACTTGCTTGCTGTTCTACAAACCTCTGCTCTTGGAGGCCCAACACTGTCTACAAGAATAGAAGCTCCCGTAGACATCAAGCACTTTTACGGCGCCGTTGCCGGGGAGGAAAGGTAAAAGGCTCTCATACTACGGTCTCAGGTAAAGTATTTTTCTGGCGCCGTCGTGTGTGTGCTCGAAGCTATTTCCTTTAGATCCTGCAATTGCATCTTTTTGTTTCTTGTTTACACTAGTTTGGCATAATGTACAAGAGTGAGCTTCTTATTCTATTTCCTGATTTAAGACATGGATTGTTTGATGCGAAAATTAAAAAACCTATGAAATCTTATTTGCATGATGGTAGTAATATTAGTATGAACGCTTTGAACACCATTGTTGATAATGATATAGAAAGTTCTAAGCTTGGGGAAGCTGGTTTGCATGATATTTTTAGTCCCCCAAGCATTGAGGAGAAAATTTTCTTTGATGATACTTTGCCTCCTATTTCTGATGATGATAATGATAGTGGTCTTTTGATGCCACCTACTATGGAGAGTAAATTTTGTTGTGATTATACTATGCCTCCTACACTTGATGAGAATAATAATGATAGCTACTTCGTTGAATTTGCTCCCACTATTACTAATAAAATTGACTATGCCTATGTGGAGAGTAATAATTTTATGCATGAGACTCATGATAAGAATACTTTATGTGATAGTTATATTGTTGAGTTTGCTCATGATGCTACTGAAAGTTATTATGAGAGAGGAAAATATGGTTGTAGAAATTTTCATGTTACTAAAACACCTCTCTATGTGCTGAAATTTTTGAAGCTACACTTGTTTTATCTTCCTATGCTTGTTACTTTGCTCTTCATGAACTTGTTTATTTACAAGATTCCTATGCATAGGAAGCATGTTAGACTTAAATGTGTTTTGAATTTGCCTCTTGATGCTCTCTTTTGCTTCAAATACTATTTCTTGCGAGTGCATCATTAAAGCTGCTTGAGCCCATCTTAACGGCTATAAAGAAAGAACTTCTTGGGAGATAACCCATGTGTTATTTTGCTACAGTACTTTGTTTTATATTTGTGTCTTGGAAGTTGTTTACTACTGTAGCAACCTCTCCTTATCTTAGTTTTGTGTTTTGTTGTGCCAAGTAAAGTCTCTATGGTAAAGTTGATGCTAGATTTGGATTGCTGCGCAGAAACAGCATTGCTTTGTCTGTCACGAATCTGGGTCTAATTCTCTGTAGGTAACTCAGAAAATTATGCCAATTTACGTGAGTGATCCTCAGATATGTACGCAACTTTCATTAGTTTTGAGTTTTTCCATTTGAGCAAGTCTGGTGCCATTTTAAAATTCGTCTTTACGGACTGTTCTGTTTTTGACAGATTCTGCCTTTTATTTCGCATTGCTTCTTTTGCTGTGTTGGGTGGATTTCTTTGTTCCATTACCTTCCGGTAGCTTTGAGCAATGTCCAGAAGTGTTAAGAATGATTGTGTCACCTCTGAACATGTGAGTTTTTGATTATGCACTAACCCTCTAATGAGTTTGCTTAAAGTTTGGTGTGGAAGAAGTTTTCAAGGGTCAAGAGAGGAGGATGATATACTATGATCAAGGAGAGTGAAAGCTCTAAGCTTGGGGATGCCCCGGTGGTTCACCCCTGCATATTCTAAGAAGACTCAAGCGTCTAAGCTTGGGGATGCCCAAGGCATCCCCTTCTTCATCGACAAAATTATCGGGTTCCTTCTCTTGAAACTATATTTTTATTCGGTCACATCTTATGTACTTTACTTGGAGCGTCTGTTTGTTTGTTTCTATTTTTGTTTGTGTTTGAATAAATTGGATTACATCATGCTTGTGTGGGAGAGAGACACGCTCCGCTGGTTCATATGAACACATGTGTTCTTAGCTCATAATATTCATGGCGAAGTTTCCTCTTCGTTAAATTGTTATATGGTTGGAATTGGAAAATGATACATGTAGTAAATTGCTATAATGTCTTGGATAATGTGATACTTGGAAATTGTTGTGCTCATGTTTAAGCTCTTGCATCATATGCTTTGCACCTATTAATGAAGAAATACATAGAGCTTGCTAAAATTTGGTTCGCATAATTGGTCTCTCTAAAGTCTAGATAATTTCTAGTATTGAGTTTTGAACAACAAGGAAGACGGTGTAGAGTCTTATAATGTTTACAATATGTCTTTTATGTGAGTTTTGCTGCACCGGTTCATCCTTGTGTTTGTTTCAAATAACCTTGCTAGCCTAAACCTTGTATCGAGAGGGAATACTTCTCATGCATCCAAATACTTGAGCCAACCACTATGCCATTTGTGTCCACCATACCTACCTACTACATGGTATTTCCTGCCATTCCAAAGTAAATTGCTTGAGTGCTACCTTTAAACAATTCAAAATTTATCACCTCTGATTTGTGTCAATGTTTTATAGCTCATGAGGAAGTATGTGGTGTTTATCTTTCAATCTTGTTGGGCAACTTTCACCAATGGACTAGTGGCTTCATCCGCTTATCCAATAATTTTGCAAAAAGAGCTGGCAATGGGATTCCCGAGTCCCAAATTAATTAACAAAAATAGACACTCCTCCATGGTATGTGATTGTTGGACGGCACCCGAAGGATTCGGTTAGCCATGGCTTGTGTAAGCAAAGGTTGGGAGGAGTGTCATCATAATAAAACTAAAATAAAAAGGCACTCCTTCATGGTATGAGATTGTTGGCGAGGCACCCGAGGGTTCGGTTAGCCATGGTTTGTGAAAGAAAGGTTGGAAGGAGTGCCATCCAAAAATAAAATAAAATGGGAGCCGCTCTTTGAAGGTTTGTCCGGCAAGGGGGTTAGAGTACCCGCTACCATTCGTTGACAACAACATACACCTCTCAAAACTTTATTTTTATGCTCTCTTTATGTTTTCAAAATCAAAGCTCTAGCACAAATATAGCAATCGATGCTTTCCTCTTTGAAGGACCATTCTTTTTTACTTTTATGTTGAGTCAGTTCACCTATCTCTCTCCACCTCAAGAAGCAAACATTTGTGTGAACTATGCATTGATTCTTACATACTTGCTTATTGCATTTGTTATATTGCTTTGCATTGACAATTATCCATGAGATATATATGTTATAAGTTGAAAGCAACCGCTGAAACTTCATCTTCCTTTGTGTTGCTTCAATACCTTTACTTTGAATTATTACTTTATGAGTTAACTCTTATGCAAGACTTATTGATGCTTGTCTTGAAGTGCTATTCATGAAAAGTCTTTGCTTTATGATTCAGTTGTTTACCCATGTCATATACATTGTTTTGATCGCTGCATTCACTACATATGCTTTACAAATAGTATGATCAAGTTTATGATGGCATGTCACTCCAGAAATTATCTTTGTTATCGTTTTACCTGCTCGGGACGAGCGAGAACTAAGCTTGGGGATGCTGATACGTCTCCAACGTATCGATAATTTCTTGTGTTCCATGCCACATTATTGATGTTATCTACATGTTATATGCACACTTTATGTCATATTCGTGCATTTTACGGAACTAACCTATTAACAAGATGCCGAAGTGCCGGTTCTCGTTTTCTGCTGTTTTTGGTTTCAGAAATCCTAGTAACGAAATATTCTCGGAATCGGACGAAATCAACGCCCGGGTTCCTATTTTACCCGGAAGCATCCAGAACACACGAGAACCGCCGGAGAAGGGGGCAGGGCCACCACACCACACCCGGCGCGGCCAAGGGGGCGCGCCGCCCTAGGGTGTGGGCCCCCGGAAGCCCTCTGCGCCGCCTCTCCGCCTATATAAAGCCCACGACCTAAAAACCTCGGGGCGTTCGACGAAAACCACGAAACCTTCCCGAGCCGCCGCCATCGCGAAGCCAAGATCCGGGGGACAGGAGTCTCTGTTCCGGCACCTGCCGGAGTGGGGAAGTGCCCCGGAAGGCTTCTCCATCGACACCGTTGCCATCTCCACCGCCATCTTCATCACCGCTGCTGCTCCCATGAGGAGGGAGTAGTTCTCCATCGAGGCTCGGGGCTGTACCGGTAGCTATGTGGTTCATCTCTCTCCTATGTGCTTCAATACAATAATCTCATGAGCTGCCTTACATGATTGAGATTCATATGATGATGCTTGTAATCTAGATGTCATTATGCTAGTCAAGTGAGTTTTACTTATGTGATCTCCGGAGACTCCTAGTCCCACGTGTGTAAAGGTGACGAGTGTGTGCACCGTGTGGGTCTCTTAGGCCATATTTCACAGAATACTTACTCAATGTTGAATGGCATAGTGAGGTGCTTATTTATATCTCTTTAAGATTGCAATATGTTTTGTATCACAATTTATCTATGTGCTACTCTAGTGATGTGTTATTAAAGTAGTTTTATTCCTCCTGCATGTGTGCAAAGGTGACAGTGCGTGCACCGTGTTAGTACTTGGTTTATGCTATGATTATGATCTCTTGTAGATTATGAAGTTAACTATTGCTATGATAATATTGATGTGATCTATTCCTCCTACATATGCATGAAGGTGACGGTGTGCATGCTATGCTAGTACTTGGTTTAGTCTCGTTGATCTATCTTACACTAAAGGTTACTAAAACATGAGCATTATTGTGGAGCTTGTTAACTCCGGCATTGAGGGTTCGTGTAATCCTACGCAATGTGTTCATCATCCAACAAAAGTGTAGAGTATGCATTTATCTGTTCTGTTATGTGATCAATGTTGAGAGTGTCCACTAGTGAAAGTCTAATCCCTAGGCCTTGTTCCTAAATACTGCTATCGCTGCTTGTTTACTGCTTTACTGCGTTACTACTGCTACATTACTACTGCTTGTTTACTGTCCTGGGCAAAGCACTTTTCTGGTGTCGTTGCCGTTGCTACTGCTTATTCATACCACCTGTATTTCACTATCTCTTCGCCGAACTAGTGCACCTATTAGGTGTGTTGGGGACACAAGAGACTTCTTGCTTTGTGGTTGCGGGGTTGCATGAGAGGGATATCTTTGACCTCTTCCTCCCTGAGTTCGATAAACCTTGGGTATCCACTTAAGGGAAACTTGCTGCTGTTCTACAAACCTCTGCTCTTGGAGGCCCAACACTGTCTACAAGAATAGAAGCTCCCGTAGACATCAGTTACTAAGAAAGATCATTACCCTTTGCCATTTATTGATCAAATGTTAGAAAGGTTAACCAAAAATACTCATTTTTGCTTTCTTGATGGTTATTCTGGGTTTTCACAAATTGCTGTTAGAGCTAAAGATCAAGAGAAAACCACTTTCACTTGTCCCTATGGAACTTATGCTTATAGGCCTATGCCTTTTGGTTTATGTAATGCTCCTGCTACTTTTCAAAGGTGCATGTCTGCTATTTTTCATGGCTTTTGTGAAAAGATCGTAGAGGTATTCATGGATGATATTTCTGTCTATGGGAGTTCTTTTGATAATTGCTTGTGAAACCTTGATAAAGTATTGCAGAGATGTGATGAAACTAACCTTGTTCTTAATTGGGAGAAATGCCACTTTATGGTTAACGAAGGAATTGTATTGGGACATAAAATTTCTGAGAGAGGTATTGAAGTTGATAGAGCTAAAGTTGAAGCAATTGAGAAGATGCCATATCCGAGGGATGTTAAAGGTATTCGTAGTATTCTTGGTCATGCTGGGTTTTATAGGAGATTTATTATAGATTTCTCTAAGATTTCAAAGCCTCTTACTAATCTTCTTCAAAAAGATGTACCTTTTGTTTTTGATGATGATTGTAAGGAAGCTTTTAAAACTCTAAAGAAAGCCTTAACAACTGCTCCAGTAGTTGAACCTCCTGATTGGAATTTACCTTTTGAAATTATGTGTGATGCTAGTGATTTTGCTGTAGGTGCTGTCCTTGGACAGCGAGTGGATAAGAAATTGAATGTTATTCATTATGCTAGTAAAACTCTTGATGCTGCTCAAAGAAATTATGCTACAACTGAAAAGGAACTATTAGCTGTAGTTTTTGCTTGTGACAAGTTTAGATCTTATATTGTTGATTCAAAAGTTACAATTCATACTGATCATGCCGCAATTAGATACCTTATGGAAAAGAAAGATGCTAAGCCAAGGCTTATTAGATGGGTACTTCTTTTGCAAGAATTTGATTTACACATTATAGATAGGAAAGGTGCTGATAATCCTGTTGCTGATAATTTGTCTAGATTGGAAAATATTACTTATGATCCTGTTCCTGTTAATGATAGTTTTCCAAATGAACAATTGGCTGTAATAAAGGTGAGCTCGCGAGATAGTCCTTGGTATGCTCGATTATGCTAACTTTATTGTATCCAAGTACTTGCCTCCAACCTTTTCAGCTCAAGCAAAGGAGGAAATTCTTTTATGACTTGAGGCATTATTTTTGGGATGACCCACACTTATATAAAGAAGGAGTGGATGGTATTATGCGAAGATGTGTTCCCGAATATGAACAACAAGAGATATTGAGTAAGTGTCATGGTAGTGCTTATGGAGGACATCACGCCGAAGATAGAACCGCGCAAAAGGTTCTACAATCAGGTTTCTATTGGCCGACTCTCTTTAAAGATGCAAGGAAGTTTATCTTAGCTTGTGATGAATGTCAAAGGGTTGGTAATATCTCCAGACGCAATGAAATGCCTATGAATTATACTCTTGTTATTGAACCATTCGATTGTTCGGGATTTGACTTCATGGGTCCTTTCCCTTCTTCAGAAGGTAACACTCATATACTTGTCGCTGTTGACTATGTTACTAAATGGGTGGAAGCTATACCGACAAAAAGTGCTGATGGTGAGACTTCTTTAAAAATGCTTTTAGATATTATTTTTCCTAGATTTGGAGTACCTAGATATATTATGACTGATGGAGGTTCTCATTTTATTCATGGTGGTTTTAGAAAAACTCTTGCTAAATATGGTATTAATCATAGGATTGCTTCCGCTTATCATCCTCAAACTAGCGGTCAAGTAGAATTATCAAATAGGGAGATTAAATCTATTTTGGGAAAGACTGTTAATAAATCTAGAAAGAATTGGGCTAGTAAATTAAAGGAAGCGCTATGGGCTTATAGAACTGCTTATAAAAATCCCATGGGTATGTCACCTTATAAAATGGTTTATGGAAAAGCTTGTCATTTACCTTTAGAACTAGAGCACAAAGCTTATTGGGCTGTAAGGGAACTTAATAAAGATTTTAAACTTGCCGGTAAGAAAAGATTGCTACAGTTGAGTTCTTTAGATGAATGGAGAAGTGAAGCTTATGAAAATGCTAAACTTTTTAAGGAGAAGGTTAAGAAATGGCATGATAGAAGAATTATTAAAAGAGAATTTAATGTTGGAGATAAAGTCCTATTGTATCGGTCTCGTCTCAGATTTTTTGTAGGGAAATTGCTCTCAAAATGGGAAGGACCATACGTCATTGTGGAGGTGTACCGTTCAGGGGCAATTAAAATTAGTTCTCTGCAAGGTGATGCCACACAGGTAGTGAATGGACAAATGCTCAAGCACTATATTTCTGGAGATTCTTATAATGAAGATGTTGATGTTATTCAAGTGGTGATTCCGGAAGCTTTCATCAAAGGTCAAATTGATAGTTCTGCAGAGTTCGACTTTGAATAGGTAACAGTTCTGGTAATGAAAAGTCCGCGTTTAACTTTCTAAACAATGTTTTTGCTATTTTCGGAAAATATGAAAAATTACGAGATCGAAACGGAAGGGAGGAGACGCGTGAGGGCGTGCCCCCATAGGCCGGCGCGGGCCCCAGCCTGGCCGCGCCGCCCTATGAGGACAGAGCCTTGTTGTCCCTCTCCGACTCTGGTTCGACCTGGTACTTTCCTTCTGTCGTAAAAATTTCTGCTATATAATCCCCCGGACCCCTGGAGGTCCGTATATCGTTTTCTCGTCATGTTTTGTTTCGAGCTGTTTCTGCCAGGAACTGCTTCGGATCTAGAGCCAGCATGTCTTCGTCGGGGACTCCGAAGGACAGCTTCTTTGAGGACGTCGTCAACCCGTACATGAACGAGCTGAAGATGCACCCCAAGGAATTGCTGCTCGTAGACGGAGAGTTGCAGATCAAAGATGTCCAGGGTCCTAAAGGAGAAGGAAGCTTGGAAGACAGGGTGGAGAAACTAGAACAAGAGGTCTTAAACTACAAGAAGATGGCTGAGCGTGAAGTGGACATCTTCCACAAGATTGTGTCTGAACTTATTGACGGACACAAGAAGGAGACTGCAAAGTTGTGGGACGATATCTTCTCGCTTCACGACACTACCAACAAACTCCAAGCTCAACTCTATGATGTTCAGAATCAAAACTGTGAGTATGAAAACAGGTTTAAACACATAAGTTATGCTGCTAGTTTCAGGATTCCGGAGACCAAGATGTCGTTTGTTGATGGAGAGCCTCTTCCTTGGAAGTCTGATGATGGGAAGGATTTACCATCATCACAGAAGGAGTAATTCATCATCGGTATTGGCATCCCCTTGGTTTGTTTCCAGCTTGGGGGAGTGCCGTGGTATCACATCATCACTATCTTTTACCTTTTTACTATCAAGTAGTGTCATATCATGAGTAGGGAAGTTATCATATAAGATGGTTTGCAGTGTGGAAGTATCTCTCTTTAGTTGGTTATCTATGTATCCCTTGGTGTGAGTTATCGTTATGGAATATTAATGAGAAGTTTTATCATTTACATATTGCACACTTTATTTTAGTTTGCAACCTCTATTTTGTGATTGATCTTGTTGTTAGTATTGGTATCACTTTGGGAGCATCAAGTAGATCTATTTGGTTTTGGCAAATTTAGCATTGGTCAATAGCAACAACACTCTGAGTTTAAATAGAAAAGAGGAAATACATGTAGATATGATAGTTCATTATCTTTCTTGATCAACTATGAGCTTAGTATTCTGAAGTTAAAATTGTTTGTGCTTGCAAGTAAGATGCATGATTGTTTCTATCACATGTATATTTGTTTGTTTCCCTTAACTCTTATGCTTGCTAATCAACCTTGCTAGCCAAAGACCTGTACTGAGAAGGAATGCTTCCCGTGCATCCAAACCTTTAAACCAAACCTATGACATCAGTGTCCACCATAACTACCTAATATGTGGTATTTTGCGCCATTCCAAGTAAATACTTCATGTTCTACCTTTAAACAATTCAAAACTTTATTACTCCTTATTTGTGTCAATGTTTTATATCTCATGAGGAAGTATGTGGTGTTTTATCTTTCGATCTTGTCATTTACTTTTGATAGACTTTCACAATGGACCAGTAGCTCATCCGCTTATCCAATAATTTTGCAAAAAGAGCTGGCAAAAGGGGTTCCCAGCCCCAATTAATTAACTTGCATTAATAATTCTCTTCACATGCTTTGCCCTGATCAATCAGTAAGCAACTAAATTTTACAAAAAGGCACTCCTCCATGGAATGAGAATGTTGGAAGGCACCCGAGGATTCGGTTAGCCATGGCTTGAGAAAGAAAAGGTTGGGAGGAGTGTCACCTATATAAATAATGAAACTAAAACACATGTGTAAACAAAAGAGAAGAGGGATGATCTACCTTGTTGGTAGAGATAACGTGCTTCATGGGAGCCGCTCTTGAAAGTCTGGTTGATATGGTAGTTAGAGTGCCCACTATCATTCGTTGACAACAACAAACACCTCTCAAAACTTTAATTTTATGCCCTCTATATGATTTCAAAACTTGAAAAGCTCTAGCACATGATTTAATCTCTGTTTCCCTCTATGAAGGGCCTATCTTTTACTTTTATGTTGAGTCAGTAAACCTATTTCCCTCTATCTTAAGCAAGCAATTGAGTTGTTGTGACCCAACCATCTATATTGTGATCTATTTAATCATGCCTTTTATTCTTCCTTGTTTAGTACAAGTTTTATCCGAATGAATATAGCTTTGAAAGTTATCAATGATTATGAGGAGATTATTATAATTGAGTATGCAAGTTGTGTTATATAAGCTTTAATATAAGAGCGCTGCTCGACGAATAAGTATAATATGTTAATTGTTCTTTGACCAAGAACGAAGTTTGCCATCACAAAGTATGATTTCCTATGCACCTTTATTTGTGATGTCCTTCTACTTGTTTCAAGTTGAATTATATTGGGAAGTTGTTCACTAGAATGTCTTGTGTGAATCAATATGATGCTTCTTGTCCGTATTTTATTTATCGACTCTTCACTCCATAAACATGTGGTCTTGTTTACTGAGTTCAGCTTCGCTTGGGGACAAGCGAAGTCTAAGCTTGGGGGGAGTTGATACGTCCATTTTGCATCACTATTTTATATCATAATTTACTGTTATTCATTGATATATTTCATATTTATAGATGATACTTATGTTATTTCATCTATTTTGCATGTTTCATGATTATTGGAGAATCGCGCACCGGAGTCAGGATTCAGCTGGATTTCGGAAGATCAGCAATTGACGGAAATTACACGGAAAATCTTATTTTTTCCAGAAGACGGAGACAGCCAGAAGGAGGAGCCGAGGAGGGCCGCCATGGGCCCTCCCCATAGGCCGGCGCGGGCCCAGGCCTGGCCGCGCCGCCTTGTTGGGAGGGGGCCCACAGCCCCCTCTGGCCTCCTCTCCTTCGCGTACTTCTTCGTCCCGAAAACCTAAGCTCCGGAGAATAATCGCGAGGAGACACAGCCGCCTCTGCGGGGCGGAAAACACCAGAGAGAAAAGAGCTCACCGGCGGGCAGGAATCCGCCGGGGAAATTCCCTCCCGGAGGGGGAAATCGACGCCATCGTCATCGTCATCGAGCTGGACTTCATTGGGATCATCATGACCATCATCTCCACCATCGACACCGCCATCTCCACCGCTGCACCTCGTCACCGCTGTAACATCTAGGGTTGAATCTTGATTGTTTGATAGGGGAAACTCTCCCGGTATTGATTACTCCTTGTTATTGATGCTATTGAGTGAAACCATTGAGCTAAGGTTTATGTTCAGATTGTTATTCATCATCATATCACCTCTGATCATGTTCCATATGATGTCCCGTGAGTAGTTCGTTTAGTTATTGAGGACATGGGTGGAGTCTAAATGTTAGTAGTGAATTATGTTGAGTAATATTCAATGTTATGATATTTAAGTTGTGGTGTTATTCTTCTAGTGGTGTCATGTGAACGTCGACTACATGATACTTCACCTTTATGGGCCTAGGGGAATACATCTTGTATTCATTTGCTAATTGCGGGGTTGCCGGAGTGACAGGAACCTGAACCACCGTTGGTATATCGATGCAGGAGGGATAACAGGATCTCAGAGTTTAAGGCTGTGGTTAGATTTATCTTAATTACTTTCTTGTATTTGCGGATGCTTGCAAGGGGTATAATCACAAGTATGTATTAGTCCTAGGAAGGGCGATGCATTAGCATAGGTTCACCCACACAACACTTATCAAAACAATGAAGATTAATCAACTATATGAAGCGAAAGCACTAGATTAATTCCCGTGTGTCCTCAAGAACGTTTGGTCATTATAAGTAAACAAACCGGCTTGTCCTTTGTGCTAAAAAGGATTGGGCCACTCGCTGCAATTATTTCTCTCGCATTTTACTTACTCGTACTTTATTTATCTGGCTATATCAAAACCCCTCGAATACTTGTCTGTGAGCATTTACAGTGAATCCTTCATCGAAACTGCTTGTCAACACCTTCTGCTCCTCGTTGGGTTCGACACTCTTATTTATCGAAAGTACTGCGATACACCCCCTATACTTGTGGGTCATCAGTCGGCAGTAAGTTTTCCAGGAAACCAAAAAAAAGCCGATCTAGATCTAGATCTAGCTCGGGTTCATTTTGTGTGTTACTGTGGACCACCTTGTTGTCGTTGCCACGCCGGTGTAGGAGTAGGAGGAGTAGTAGTAGTAGTAGGCCTGAGGTGGACGTGTAGGTGGAGGTGGAGGTGGAGGTGGAGGAGGAGTAGGCCGGAGGTGGACGTGGAAGAGGAGGAGGAGTTGGCCGGAGGTGGAGGTTGAGGAGGAGGAGGAGGAGGAGGCCGGAGGTGGAGGTGGAGGAGGAAGCCCGAGGTGGAGTAGAAGGAGGAGCTCACGCCTGAGGAGGAGGCCCGAGGTGGAGGAGGGATGTCACCGGAGGAGGAGGCCCGAGGTAGAGGAGATCACCAGAGGAGGAGTAGGAGGAGACCGTCGGGGAGGAGAAATGGAGAAGGAAGGAGAAGAGGATGAGGAGGGAAAGAGGAGAAGGGGGACAAGTGAGGAAGGAGAAGAGGGAGAGAGAGCCGGTTTTGGCATATAAAATCAAGGTTACCGCCGGCGCACCAAATATGGTAGTGCGCCGGCCGTAATTTTTCCTATTTTCACCCAAATCTTAAACCTCAAAAAAGTCATGTTTCTGTTTTCAATTTGCCAAATCCAATTTTTTTCCAAACGACCGTAGGTGGTTGAATTCGGATAGGAAATTTCGCGTAGATAGATTTTGATATAAAAAAGTTTTTCATCAGAGGTCGTATGCAACCAGAAATCCCGTTTTACCGAAAGATGACGCCATTGTGCATAATATATCGAAATTCATGTTTTTAAATTTTCATTAAAACTAGATGGCATAACACATGGACACCTCGAAGGATTTAATTTTTTGAATTTTCTATCATTTTCTTTTATTTTTTCAACTGGTAAAAGGCGTTTCGGGGGGGGGGGGGTTGTGGAGCAAAAATGGCAACTCCTCCTACTGCTGGCGCACAGCCATATTGGTGCGCCGGGGGTATTAACCCCGGCGCACCAATATGGGGGTGTGCCGGCAGTAGGAGAAGCTGCCCATTTTTGGTGGCCCGAACCTGGCCGACCATTAGCCCTGGTGAAAGTGCATAGAGTCCCCATGTGTGGTTTTGGTAATTAATGACAATCCCTATGGACTAATGTTTGCATTGAGTCATTATTGTAGGAGTTGTCTATAGGCAATGCTTGGACCATATGTTGGCTTCAAGGTTGCAATAAGAAGAAATAAAGTGAAAGATCAAGATGACCCAACTCGAAGAGATCATATGCTTGAAGCTTGCCTTTCATATGGTGATCATGGATATGTGAAGATGCACCGAAGAAGAAGCTCTCCCATAATGGAGTATGGGGAGCAATTAGCAAGACTTCATCAAGCAAGCACAATCAAGAAAGGCGTTCCATCTTATTGCGTTCAAGATCGTCATCACCGAGCTCAAGTGGAATGTGCAAGGTTAAGGTTTTATCTTTATGGGGTTTCTTTCTTACCGGTCTCGTGGTTTAGTTGGGAGACCGGGTTATATGTTAGTTTCCGCACTATCAAGGGGCTCTCGAGTGAGTAACTTGATCATATCGTTCGGAGAGAGTTCAAACCTTTGCATCTTTGCATAATCTTTCTTGGTTGTTATTTGGATCTTATCCACATGGTGTTTTAGAGCTTGTACTTATACTCATGACAATCTCTAGTTCATCAAAAATGGATTCCACATGAAATACTTGTTGTGTTTTCGATATTGGATTTTTTCCCGGTTCTTCACTTTGAGAGGTTTCACATCTAAATGCATGGAAAAATCTCGACAAGGGGGATCCCAGCAGATCCTCCTAGGGTGTTGCCCGATCTTTCACAGCCGAGAACCCGGGATAGTAGATCCTCCCAACAACGCGATAAACGCAGCCTGGAGAAGAGGGAACGAATCCAGCAAGCAACATATCGATGAACGATACGCCTCAAACCTTGAGCTAGACAATCCTTGATGAACACAAGAACCTTCGCAGCGGATATAATAGATAAACGGTAGCGCCGTACCCCCGGAGGGATGATACACGTGAACACACGCAATGGGGTAAACCCTAAAATTTAGTCTAAACTTGTCTCTCTAAACCCTAGCCGCCCCACCTCCTTATATGAGGGGGAAGTGGCCGGCCAGCCTTGCTAGGCTGGGGCGCCCCACTATGGGCCTAACCTGGTTTGGTTTGGACAGGCCCAAAACCAAACACAACCCTAATTTAACCCTAATTGGCCCACCACATGACCTGGCTACATTATTTCCTAACATAGAATGAATGACACAACCTTAGACTTAATTATTACGTAGCATAGGTCGTCCTAGCGTGTCACTCCTGAATCCTCGATGGCGTACCACCTAGCTTGGTGGAGTCCTGAATCTGGGCTCCACATAGGCCTCCATGCCCGTATCATCCTCCCCCTTCAAGAAGCGTTGTCCCCAACGCGTGAGGGTCTTCTGGAAAAGGTGCGTGATATGAACATGACACGTCCTCGCCGTCCTCAAGTCTTGCTTGCCTTCCACATCACATCCTCCCTCGCGGCCTGCTTGACTTGATACAACACTTGGCGCCTCCTTTCTTATCCACATGAGCTTGGACTTCGGCGCCAATTCCTTCTTCTTGCGAGGTTTTGATGGACCCCTGTGTCGCTGCACATAACACTGCAGAAGATGTGTAATTCCAGGGCCACATAGATGTCTTACACGTCCATCCTTGCCTCGATGCATCCGCGGTGTCACGGAAAACTGGACTGCAGTACTCCTAGCACGGTCATAGTGCCGCTGCCCACTGTCTCCACTGACGCGCTCGCCTCCCACTCCTCCCACGCGCATCTGCGCCATATGCACTGAAACACCATCAGCACACCCATCATCAGTCTGTGTACTGGCATCAACACAAACTGGAACTGTAGCATATGCTGCCTCATCTTCATCAACAATAGGATTAGCTTCTTCCGGCTTGTCACCAACAAGAACTGGCTTGTCATCTACAAGCATGGCTGAAACATCACCAACATCAATTCTCGGAACACCATGTACCTCATGCTGCACATTAGGCTTGTGCAACTTCTCCTTACGCACCACTAACTCCACATCGGACTTGATATGATCATCACCCATAGGCTTCAAAGTCCGCTGTTTGCCACCATGCATAAAAGAATATGTATTTGCTCTCCCAAAGATGTTTCACATTACGATCATACTGCCAAGGACGCCCAAGTAGCAATCCACACACCTCCAATGGCAACACATCGCACTCTATCTCATCAACATACTCATCAACTGTAAATGGCACACGCACCTTGTGAGTAATCTTCAGCATACAATAGCTATTTAACCACTCAAGACGTTTAGGTTGAGGAAGACGCCATGTAGACAACCCCAATGCTGCCACCATCACCTTGCTAATGCCATTAGTATAGCTACCACCATCAATCATCAACTTGCAAGCCTTGCCCTTGATAATGCACTGAGTCTGAAACAAAATCCATCGCTGACCCCTGTCAACTGTCTTGCAAGCATCATCTTGTACCTTCTTGAGTTGCATATTCAGCCCGCTCAATGGTACATCCTCCTCAACAGTCACAGTAGTGCCCTTGGTATCAGAGCCAGGTTTCCTCTCCTCAGTGACTGCCTGAACTGGAACAACGCCCTCTATGGTAGTGTTAGAGCACACCACCGGCTTATTCAACCGTGTAAACTTAAAGCTAGGACGCAGAAACTTCTTGAAATCTGCCCAACTAGACCGTACTCCAATGATACCCGCAACGATCAGAGCATTACGGTACCAACTAGCCACAACATCATCAACACGCCGGTATGCAATAGCAAATTCAGTCTGGCCACCAAAAGAACTATCAAACACCTTGCATCTCTCAAATCCACCTTCAATGTGTGATTCCCAAAGTTGAAATTCCGTCGGTGTCGCGGAACTAGCAAACCTCCTCTTGATTGTAGATGCATCAAACTGCGTACCCGTCATCATACCGAGGTAGTCATGATACACATCCGCAATCCTATCTGTCTCACCAACAACACAAAACATTGGAGCAACAACATCAATAGCATTAGCCAGCATCGCCGGAGAAACAACAGCAGCAGCAGCAGCAGCCTGCATCGCCGGAGAAACAGAAGCACCAGAAGCCTGCCCGGCCCAGAGCCCGGTTGGACCGGCTTGGGGACCGGTTGGACCGGCCTGGTGACCGGTTGGTCCGGCCCAGGGCCCGGTTGGTCCGGCCCAGCAGATCCTCCTAGGGTGTTGCCCGATCTTTCACAGCGAGAACCGGGGATAGTAGATCCTTCCAACAACGCGATGAACGCAGCCTGGAGAAGAGGGAACAAATCCAGCAAGCAACGGATCGATGAACGATACGCCTCAAACCTTGATCTAGACAATCCTTTATGAACGCAAGAACCTTCGCAGCGGATATAATAGATAAACGGCAGCGCCGTACCCCCGGAGGGATGATACACGTGAACACACGCAATGGGGTAAACCCTAAACTTTAGTCTAAACTTGTCTCTCTAAACCCTAGCCGCCCCTTCTCCTTATATGAGGGGGAAGTGGCCGGCCAGCCTTGCTAGGCTGGGGCGCCCCACTATGGGCCTAACCTTGTTTGGTTTGGACAGGCCCGAAACCAAACACAACACTAATTTAACCCTAATTGGCCCACCACATGACCTGGCTACATTATTTCCTAACATAGAATGAATGACACAACCTTAGACTTAATTATTACATAGCGTAGGTCGTCCTAGCGTGTCAGTCCTGAATCCTCGATGGCGTACCACCTAGCTTGGTGGAGTCCCGAATCTGGGCTCCACATAGGCATCCATGTCCATATCAAATCTACCCCACTTTTTCTTTATATTTTCACTCTTTGTGGGTTAGCTCTTGTCATCCTATTTCCAACTAAATTGGTTTCACCTAAATCCGACTTTTCTAACTCAAGTTGTTGCAATTTCCTTATTGGAGGTGTTACCGGTTTAGCTCTTATAGATAGGTTAAAACTTTCCCCTTTTGATCTTATACTCCGTGGTTGGACTATGATGTTTCCCTGGATGATCTTGTAGTGATTTTCGTTGTGATTCCAACGAGCCCAAGATCATCAAATTCGGAGTCCCGATGTGAAAATGGCGACGTTTTTGGTGTGCGATGCGCTGCGAGCCGAAGTGGTCCGGCCCGTCCGGCCCCCAGTCCGGCGAAGAGATCCCGACTCTCAGATTAGTCGCCGGAATGGGTCTGGGGCCGGCCCGGACAAGTCCGGCTGACCAGATTGGTCCGGCTAGGCCCGGAAGGTCCGGCGGGGTGCGAAAATGGAGCCCTTTTCTTCAAACGGCTAGTGCTCCTCCTCCCATATAAAAAGGGGTCTTCTTCCCCATTGAGTTTGTTGCTTCTCCTACTCTTTCTCTACTCCATTGTTGACCTTGAGAAGCTTTCTCTCCCTCTAATCCCTCCATGATTCTTGCTCATATTTGAGGAAAAGATAGAGGAGATCTAGATCTACATCTTGACCAAACAAGGTCTTCTCTTTGTGAGGGAAATCCACTAGATCTAGATCTTGGAGAAATTTGGTGTTCCTCCTCCTATTTGTTCTTCCTCTCTTATTCCCCCAATAGCTTTTGTAGCTTTGTTGGAATTTGAGAGAGAAGTACTTGAGCATCTTTGTGGTGTTCTTGCCATTGCATTTGGTGCATCGGTTTGATTTCTCCGCGGTGATACGTGGATGTGAAACTTCGTGAGACACTACTAGGAAAAGGCCTAGCCGTAAGACTGCCATCAGTGGCGCACCATGGCTGCCGTGCGCCACTACTACTTAGCAGTGGCGCACCACAAAACGGTGGGCCACTGTTACAAAAGTAGTAGTGGCGCACCTTGATTCTGGTGCGCCATAATTAAGTGGTGACAGGAGGCCGATCCTCCCCCAACCTAGTAGTGGCGCACGTCTCCGGGTGCGCCATCGCTACATTCCTTACCTATGGCGCACGTTGTAGAGGTGCGCCACTCGCTAGGAGGTGTCCGGAGACCGTTTAGAGATGATAGGCTTAGCAATGGCGCACCGCCGTGGTGCGCCACTGCTACATAGGTTACCTATGGCGCATGTCATTAGGTGCGCCACTCGCTAGGGGGTGGCCGTAGCCCCTTTTAGAGATGAGAGGCGTAGCAGCTGGCGCACCACTTAGTAGTGCGCCATTGCTATGTCTTAGCTTAATAGGTAAGTAATGGTGAAGCTTTCTTAGCTTAATACCCTACTCAATCTCAACTTTTTACCTCATCCAACACTCTAGGTCTCGCCGTATCGGTAACTTTGTTGGTTTTATGCTTTGTGTGTGACCGGTTCCGATCGTCTTGCACACACACGTATGTGCGCATGCGCGAAAAGCGTCTCGATCACGTGCATGTGTGTTGTATGCGAAGCCTCCACATGTGTTGTATATGCAAAGTCCTCCGATCCACACATGTGTTGCATGTGTTTGTTTGCAGGGATTTGAAATGCAAAGGTCACCGCGAAATATGAGCCATGGGTACTAGCTTCCCAAGTGGACCAATGCTTCTTAATTACCGACCCGCAAAAGCCCAGCCGTGTTGTCGTGAGGAGAGGCAAAAGGAGCATCATCGGAATGGATGGAGCCACCAACGAGCTAGACTTTGACCAAGCACGGCGATCCGAAGATGGAAGATGACGACGACGATGATGAAGAACCATACACAACAAGAAGAAGCAGGACCACCCTACCTAAAGGCCGTCCATTCAAGAGAAAGAAGTCTAGGAGTTCCGGGGCTAAATTATTCAACCGCGAGAAAGAAGGGCAAGAAGATTGTGAAAAGATAATATGTATCATTTTCTTGTATGAATAATGGATGTCATATTGTTAATCTACACATTGTACCGATCAAAATAGACATATAATTTATATTTTTGGATATTTTCTAGATTCTATAGTATTTTAAATATTCTACATAATTATAATTATTTATGCCTTTTATTTTGGTGTATTATGCTATTTTGGATGTTTATTATAGTGTTAAATCAATTTAAAAAGAAAAGGAAAAAAATTGGGTCCGCCAGGGTTCGAACCTGGCCGGCAGGGGTTTGGCACAAACCAACCAGGGACAGAGCCAGTGCGGTACTAAGCAGGATATGTCAATCCCCCGCGCGTTATTCTTTTGACCCAGCCATAAGAGGCGTGGCGCACCCCTAGAGGTGCGCCATTGCTAAGCCTCATAGTGGCGCACCCCGAGAGGTGCGCTATTGCTAAGGCGTCGGGGACTTAGTGAAATTTCCCTTTCTTCCCCCGTTCGACCAGCATCCCACCTGCCCCGAGCGACGCCGCCGTCCCTCCCTTCCCCCGAGCGACACCGCCGTCCCTCGATCCGCCTCGCGCGTCGCCACCCTCCCCGAGTGACGCCACCTCCCACCGGCGGCCGCCACCCCTCGCCCGAGCAACGCCCTCCTCGACCCCGGCGGCCGATCCCCTCGACCTCGATCCCCCTCCTCCCACCGGTGGCCTCACCTCCTCGATTTACCGCCGGCGACCGCCTCTCCCACCTCGTCCGCGACCTTGTCCTCGACCTCGCCGCGGAGGAGCAGCACCTCGTCCGCGACCTCGTCCCCGACCTCGCCACGGAGGAGCAGCACGCCACGCAAGCGTCCCGGAGCAGCAGCGGGAGAAGCACGCCGTGCCGCCCTCGACCGCCGACGCCACCACCGCATCCTTCCAAGGTAGGTTTCTTACCGCTGCTGCTCCCCTCCTCTCGTCGCTAGGATTTTTTACATGCACCTAGCACCTGCCTTGTGAATCTGTTCTCCCGTGTGTGCACTAGAGCCTCGTTTGGCATGAGCTTTACAATCCACGATAGTAGCACTCGTATGCTGTATTGCTGTGTGTTATCAGAAGAAAAATCAAAGGTAATGGACATATTGATGCTTATCACCAAACATGATCTAAGCACAAAAAAGAAAAGAACTGCTGCTCCTTAGAGGAGAACTTGTGAAGTGGGTCAATATATTTCAACAGCGTGTTAGGCCTAGATGCTGAGAAGTGGGTTGGCGTGCATGCTAAAACTTAATTTGCGGATATAATTTTCCTTAGAGGAGCAATACTGCTAGCATTACATTAGGATAAGGTGAATATATGACTCTGTTTAAGGTATTTTACATTAATATATCAAGCAGTATTGAGTGATTATTGAACTTGTATTCTACTATAAAAAATAGGAGGAAAAGGTGAAACCATTCTTGAATGTGGGCATGTTCATATCTAGTTTTGTGGTTCTTGTTCATACAAATAGCACACTTGCTTCATTCGGTCGATCAAAGAAATTCATGGTAAATATGTAGTTGGTGTTGTGTCCGTATTTGGCTGCTATAGTATATATCTTGCAAGGTTTTGTTTTGGAATGAACACCGTAAACTGCAGCATGAGGATTTCATCTGTATTCTAGGTACTATGTGCTTGCTAGGTTGCTTGCTGCTGCTGCTATGTGCTTGCTAGGTTGCTGCTATGTGCTTGCTAGGTTGCTTGCTTGCTGCTGCTGCTATGTGCTTGCAGATGTAGCAAGCAAGGAAGGGGGAAAAGATGTTTTAGTTCATAAAAAGAACAAGTTCATTCTCTGGTTTAGTTCATTCTCTGTTGCTGCTTGTCATATTCTTGTGCAGGGATCGACAGAGTTGCCCATTATCGCCGAAATGTTGATTCATTTCCGTTTCGGCGAAAATGGGGCACTCATATGTCCATAAATTAGCATAGGTCATGCCCAATTTTTCCGTGAAATCTTGCGCTAACTTTATGCATTTTTTCCTACTTAGTTCGAACATGGCCAACAACGAAGAGGTCGGGCGGCAGCGGTAGCAAGCCATTCTGGATGCTAACCGATGAAATGGAGGTGATGGAGTCACAACCTCGCCGCGACGACGGCGAGGATGATGGCACCGATCCGGAGTACCGAGCGGACGATGCCGCCGAGGCCGACACCACCGATTGTGCCGCCGAGGATGACACCACGGATGGTACCGGCGAGGATGACACCGGCGCACCGAAGAAGCTACGGAGGGAGCGTCGCCCGAATGTGCTCAAGCACCGTGAAGCGTGCATTCACCGAAGTGAACACCACCGGGCTTCCAACGGCGCCCCTGATTTAGTCAAAGGTTACGCTGCCCAACTCGGGTGCATCCTCCGGAGCACGGTCTCGATCAACACCGAGAACCTCAGGCATCCCGACCGAGCGAATTTGCGCACCCTCCTCTTCCGTAAGCCGCACGAACGATACGAGTTCCCGGTGGACCGCTCGGAAAAGCGTCTCATGCGGAACAAAGTGCACAATGCCGCCCTCACGAAGATGAGCACCGCCCTCGCTAGTTGGAGGAACCGAGTGAAGAAAATGATTAATAATGGTGAGAGTTACGAGAAGATCAAGGAGTCAAATCCCTCGATCACCGAGCAAGACTACGCTGATTTCAAGATCAAGTGCGAGAGCGAGTCAACATCGGATTCTAGTCAGTGGGGGAAGGACATGCGAAAACTGAACTTAGGCACCCACAAACTTGGTCCTCGGCGGTTTTAGGGTGGCGCAACCGAAATGGGACGCCGCGGATAAGGAGCGTGTGAAGAACGGCCTCGAGCCCCTCTTCCCGCAATACAAAAACAAGCAAACCAGGAACTTTCTCCCGGCCCGGTACCGTCTTGACCCGAAAACAAAGGAGCTCACCACCACTCCGGATGTGAAGGAGTTTGAGGCTCTTCTGGTAAGGAATGCACCCGCTTAATTAGCTCCTTTATGGTTGCATTCTTATTGATGAATCCAAATTTCTAAATGGTTCATGCATGTTCCTCCCGTAGGCTAAGGAGATCGCTGCGGAAAGTGAAAAGGAAGCTAGTAGCGGCGCGGGGTCCACGAGCTCCTCGCAGTGTGCCCCTTGGGACAACCCTTTAAATAGGGCGTTGAATGCCCACAAGAAGAGGGATCCATTGAGTAAGCCGACGTCGGCTGGTCGTGTGGCCGGCGAAGGATGCTCTATGAAATGGTCGAATACTATAAGTCGGGGAAAAAGGAGAGAAAGGCCACCATCGATGAGAAGGAGGTCGCACAGCTCAAGGCACAAGTTGCGCAGATCCCGACATTGGTCGAGGAGCAAGTGCGGCAACAAGTGCAACAAATCGTGGAGACCCAACAGAGGACGCAACGACGACAGCAAGTGGAGGACCAAGTGGGCACGACGCTTAGCTCCCTCATCCCTACCTTGGTTGCCGGTCTGGACGCGTGGTATAAGGGAGGACAAAAGGGGGAACCCCCGGTTCCCAGTTTTGCGGGCAGCAACTCCCACAACGTGGAGCCATCGGTGAGTCCGCAGCGGCAACAATGGTGTCTCCGGCGGCGCCAACCTTGGTGGCTCCCGCGGCGCCAACCGTGGTGGCTCCCGCGGCGCCAACCTTGGTGTCTCCCGCGGCGCCATTACTTCAGCTCAATGCACCCGTCGCTGCGGATAATACGCCGCCCGGCACCGCGCCATCAAGCGGCCACTCCATCAGTTGCACGCCCGTCGCCGGCGGTGCCTCGACCTTAGCCGAGCTGGACGCCATCACGGTAACCAACCCTCGGCCAATGACTTCCATATCCCATCCTTTGACTAGCTAGCCATCCCTAACGCCCTACATGTTTTCCGCAGAGCTCCGCCGTCGACGTCCCATGCACTCTCCTCGCACTTTGTGAACGGCGAGTTGATCGATGTTGCCAAGGCCAAAATCGTCTCAACCGAGCAACCGCCGCTACACGGTAGACCCATGCAACCCGACGTGTATAGGATTCAACCGATTCGGGTGCTTAGCGGCTACGACGACGTGGTACCTCCCTTTCAACCCGATGGTGCCGACGAAGATGATCAGTGTCCTTGCCCTCCACCAATGCTTCAATTGGTCCATGGTTTGGCCAAAGAGCCGATTCGTTTGGGGGCGAGCGACACCACCCCACTGGACAAGCACCCCAAGCCATGCCGGCGCCAAGCCATGGCAAGACCACCCCAACGGTGCCGCCATCAGCCGATGTGGACATGCAGATGGCACAGGATCCGAACGACGGTCCGGACGAGGACAAGTACGTTCGCCAACCCGGACCGCAACTTCGATTTTGGGGTGATGGACTACGATCTCAGTAGCCAACCCTCTCAAGCTGCCGCCGAGGGGAAAACCTTTTGCAACAAGCGGCGCCTATTCTGTTCTCGTGGAGACGCCTCCAGCCGCCGACTTCACCGAGACTCAGCCGATAGCCGAGGTGAGAAGTGTTATCAGTCCTAACACACTGAAGAAGGCTTGCGAAGAGGAGAATGCAGTCCCAGTAAATACGAGGCCGAAGGGACGGAAAAGAAAGAAGAAGGACGACAAGTCTGCCAGCCAGCCGGCACCTATCCGTGCTCAGGACGGGCCACCAGTGCCCAAGAATATCGAGGCGAGGGTGCATGTGTCGGGTGAGCGGATGCTAATTCAAAGATTGTACGATGCTGCACCCGGTCCTATGCGATCTCAGGTTGACGGTATTCAGCTTTATGGAGGAGCGGCGTCTCGTGGAGAAAGATAATGGATACCCAGATGTATATTGCCAAGGTGCCCTCGGGCCATGGCTTTGTCGATAGTGGCTTCGCGGAGAAGATCTTCCCGCGGTATGATGACATCTTTGCCATGCTGAACAGCTTATCCGCCGCACTACACCTTCATTCGCCTATACTCGCTCAGCAAGGCGATGCGGATCATTAGAAACAACATCCCGGACATCGCGATAGCCGACCCCTTCTACATGCGTGCCGTCCACTTGGCCACCGCCGGAGACCGGCAGACGCGAGTGGATACCTCAAAGACTTCTTTCTAGCAAACCGTAAGAAGTCTAACATCCTCCTCGCTCGTATTTCCCGAGTAAGTCACCCCCTCACCGTACCGGTCTTAACTCGTGATTTTTTTAGATTTCAATCGTCATGTTCTTAAACATTATGTGTTCTACGCAGAGACAAAACCTGCACACTCATCTCCATAACCCCGAAGCATTCCGTGGCCACATACCTCGATGCGGACGGTAAGTCAACCACGGACTACACGAATGTCAAGGCCGTACTTGATGATGCTCTCAATGCCTACGTCAAAGCGAAAGGCAACATGCAGAGGCCAAATGTTAGGTACGGGAAGCATGTGTTCAAGCACCAAACAAAGTTTCCCTGCGTCAAGAAGCCGCCTTCTAGTAACAAGGATGCCTACTACGCCCTCTATCACATGGATAAGTTCATACGGGACCAGCAGCAGCTTACGCTACCTGAGCATCTCAGAGACTGGGCCAACAAATTGGCGCGGGTCCCTGACGACGGCATCAAGCAAGACTTCTTCCGCATCCAAGTAGAGTTTTGTGAAATCATCCATCAAGATGTCATTAGAAGCGCTGGGAGTTCTGCGCCGGCTATCAGCCGTCAAATAGTGACATAGACACAATGCTCCAAATGCAGTGGTGACGACTACCGCTCATGGATGTGCTTGAAGAAAGGCGGCGGTTTTATCCACGCTCCGCAAAAGTCTTGATGTGCGAGCCTAGTTATGTAGTTGTGAACTAAAGACGAGCTTCGTTGTAATAAACTTTATCCAAGCACTTTACTTGCATGTCTCGTTTAATTACTAGTTCGGCTATGTTTGTGAACTTATATATATGGCTCTATCGTTTTCCGCACTTGATTTGGTCGTTAATTTTGTTTGCATATGCCGATGATTAGAATGTTCGGTCAATCGTACACTCCGGGGTGTCGCTAGTGAGCCCTGGTGTGATGACACAAATATCAATCTCTTGTGCATCCTACCCGGCCTCACTAACGCCATCCCGGGATGTTCATATTTGTTTCGACCAACAATGTATGAGGCCCTTGTCATTCTTCCATTTGCTTTGGTATCTCAAAATGCCAATGATTAGAATGTTGGTCACCTATACACTTGGGGAGGGGTCGATGAACCCGGTGCGATGACACAAGTATCAATCTCTTGTGCATCCTACTTGGTTTCACCGACGCCTTCCCTAAATGTTAATATTTGTTTGACCGACAAAGTATGAGGCCCTTGTCATTCTTCTATTTGCTTTGGTATCTCAAAATGCCGATGATTAGAATGTTGGTCACCTATACACTTGGGGGAGGGGTAAGTGAACCCGGTGCGATGACACAAGTATCAATCTATTGTGCATCCTACTTGGTTTCACTTACTCCGTCCCTAAATGTTAATATTTGTTCCGACCAACAATGTATGAGGCATGCCTTTTAGTTCATACTACTTGGATCGTTTTTGAGTTTGCTCTTATTCGTTGCAAACATCTATGAGCGTGCACTAATGTTTCTTTGGCTTGTGCATATGTACGCGGATATGACGTGGTATGTCGTGTACAAGGGCAAGGTTCCCGGAGTCTACAACGACTCGGGAGGAGTGTCGGAGACAGGTTCACCGTTTTAGCGGTAACAGCCTACAAAGGGTACACCACTAGAGCGGAGGCCGAAGACAGATACGCACGCTATCCGGCGGGAGAGAGGACGGAGCGGAGGAGGAACCGGATGAAGACCACTTTCATCGGGACGGTGCTAGTAGTGACTCTAGCTCTCTTCTATGTGATGCTAGTTTAGATGATCGACCTTGTGCCACTACTAGCTCATTTGTGACTTGTAACACCGTAACTTGCATTGTAACCTCTAATGTGAATGCTTGTGAATCATGTGGGGCTAATGTGAAGAACTATGTATGGATAAGCTGTGCCGTTGTTTATATGCTGTTATATATCCCGTATTGTGCTATTGTACCGTCATATACAACCCGTATAAATACCTGCCAAGATACAAAAAAAAATTCGAAATCCTAGCAATGGCGCACTAGTGGACCATCTCGTGGCGCACTACCACTAAGTAGCAGTGGCGCACCGCTACCGATCCAAAGGGCGCACCGCCCCGTGATCCTCTCCGAGACTAGCAATGGCGCACAAGGATAAGTAGCAAGTGGCGCACGTCCTGGAGAGGGCAGTGGCGCACGTACTAACGCAGCAGTGGCGCACCTACTAGCTGGACCAGTGGCGCACGCAAAACTGTAGCAGTGGCGCACCTCTTCTACACAGTGGTGGCGCACTGCCTCTGACCAACAGTGGCGCACCACTTTGGAGTAGTAGTGGCGCACTGGTGGGCATGTCAATGGCGCACCATGCAGTGCGCCACAGGTATCTAGGCTAGTAGTGGCGCACCCCTAGTGCGCCACTACTATGTGTTAGCAGTGGCGTGATAACAGTGGCGCACCACTAGTGCGCCACTGATGGCTATATGTGGTGCGCCACTGAAAGCCTTTTTTCTAGTAGTGAGACATACACTTCGGGAGCTTGTTCCTCTCGGGTCTTTGGACCCTAGACGACTTAGTGGTCTTGGTGGTGTTCTTGGGGCCTCCAATTAAGTTGTGGAGATTACCTCAAGCTTTGTGCTTTGTGGCTTAGTGGTGTTCTTGGGGCCTCCAATTAAGTTATGGAGATTTCTCAAGGGAAAGGCCTTTGTGGCAATTTATTGGGAGCCTCCAATTAAGTTGTAGAGATGGCCCCGAGCTTTGTGCCGGTTCGGTGACCACCCTAAGGTTTCATAGTGGATCAAGGACATCCCTTTTGGTGGGAATTCCCAAGGAGAATACGGTGGCCCTCGTGCATTTGGAGTGACTTGTCCTCCACACCGCTCCAACGGAGAGTAGCACTCGCAAGAGTGTGAACTTCGGGATTCATCGTTGTCTCCGCGTCACTTCGGTTATTCCTATACCCGAGATCTTTACTTATGCACTTTACTTTGTGATAGCCTTCGTGCTTGAAGTTATATATCTTGCTATCACATAGTTGCTTGAATTGCTTAGCATAAATCGTTGGTGCACATAGGTGAACCCTAGTTATATAGGTTTTGTGCTTGACAAATTAAACGCTAGTTTTATTCTCCATATTCGTAAAAGTTTTAAACCGCCTATTCACCCCCCTCTAGGCGGCATCCGTGTCCTTACACCCGTCGCACCAAATAGGTTGTGCGCCGGCGGTAAGGGAGCATCACCGGTGCCCCTATACAGTGGCGCGCCGGTGGTAAATAGCACCGGCATACCTAAAATGGAGTGCGCCGGCGGTAACCTTTGCAACTATAGGCCTTTTCCTAAAAGAAGAAGAAATTGAGGTGGGCTACTGAGACGGGGTCTGAAAGGAGTGAAAGGGACTCAGTTTATGACTACATGGCAAGTACGACTGACTTGGCGGCCTCTGAGGAGGACCGCCGTGAACAATGAGTGCCCTGAGCCACAACTGTCCTGGCTTGGGCGGAGCTGCGACACTAAAAGAGATCCACGACTTAGCGCGGAAACACGCCCCCACGGTGATGTGCGTCCAAGAAACCCAACTTCAGAAGGCACATGTGGAAGGATTAGCTCGATCGATAGGTTTTGATAAGTGTTTTGCTGTAAGTAGTTCAGGTCGTAGTGATGGCCTTGCTATCTTTTGAAATAATAATATATCTATAGAGATTTTACCGTATTCACAGTACCATATTGATGCTATTGTGAAGGAAGTAGGAAAGGAACCATGGCGTTTGACGACAGTGTATGGTGAGGCCCAAGTGGCTAAACGATTCAAAACCTGGGATGTCTTGAAATTTATTCGATCATCGTCACCATATCCGTGGGTCTGTGTGGGATATTTCAATGAAGTACTGCATCGACACGACCATATCCGTGGGTCCGTGGGCCTGCTCCGGGTCAGTGGGGACGTGCGGTTGCTCACCCACTGCACCTCCTCCTCCGCCGCCTCAGCTTCTGCGTCTGCTACGTATGCCTCGTCCCACTCCTCGAACCGTGGATCGATAGAGTCGTCGGAGTTGTTGTCGATGTCGGCGTCGGGCTACGACGGCTGTGGCTGCGGTGGTGGTTGAGTCGCCACAGGCGGCGTGCAGCCGTTGCGGCCACGCATCGAGTAGGTCGTATGGAGCCGCTGCGGCATTGTTGTGGTGGAGAGGAGAGGATAACGCGGCACCAGTGGTGGAGATGAGAGAGGATAGCGCGGCGGCGGTGGAGATGAGAGGATAGTGCCGCGGCGGTGGAGGGCTAAATAGGGGTGCTAACTACCCGCAAAGCAGCCGAGGTGTCGCATTTACGGCGGCGTCTGCACGTGGACCGGTGATCTCATCGGCGGCCGCCGCGCTTCAGCTGGGGCGTCGCATTTATGATGCACCGTCGTTTCCAACGCGAACCGTCGCCTCCTCTCACTTCCAAGACGGCCCCATCCGCGAAAACCGACGTGCCGCGAGACGCCGTTGCGCCCGATTTGCGCCCTTCGAGAAGGGGCCGACACGGGGTTGTCGACGCTTCTATTGGGCTCGAAACCGCGCCGGCGCTTTTTGGTGTGCGCCGGTGTAAGCATAAAAACCATACCGGCCAACCCCCAAAATACTATCGGGTTCGCTATCGAAGCCGCCGGTGAAGATACTCTTAGGACCAACATGTAGATGTAGATGCTATGAGGAATAGTCAAACCCTTAATTCCATAGGTTAAAAAAACCTAAAATAACACTCTAACCACACATTTCTCGTGAAAGACGTGACTATCTCGTGGCGCCACATATTTCTTACGTTTTCTTTAAAAGGGAACGGCCCCGAAGGACCAAGATGTCACTGCATTAAATCCAGGCGGTGGGAGTAAAAATTACAACAATTGCCCCAAGGAACATAAAAATTACATCCTAGTTTTGAATTTTCTCAAAGAGGACCATAGATCTAATATTGAGCCGCAATCGATCAAGTATTTCTCCACCGATGCTGACGTGAGGTGGAATCTGCCGCGCGGACACTGCCTTCATCACCGGGGACTATGTCACTTGGAATCATGAAAGTGTGGAACGCCACCGCCGAACCACCAAAGTACCCCCCCCCCCACCCCCACCATTTTGGCAGTTGAGATGCCGCCTTTTGGCAAGGATCGATGGCCTACTAAGGAGCATCATAGGAGAGTTCTCACTTGTACCAGGTGCTCCCCGCCGCTGCCAAGCTTTTGTCCTCCATCACACCGTTGCATCCTCTCTTCTTCCCTCGCCACCAAGTTCGTCCAGAGAGAGAAGCTGTGTTGTCCATAGGAACGAGAGCTCACTGCAACAACAAACCTTATTGACGGAGTAGCCAGTTTCGTTCCTCTCCGCGACATCTAGCTCCATCATTAGGACCGCCCCGACGATGAAGAACAACTCCAGCAGGCACTAGATATGGCTCAGGAGACCTGACAATTTCCTCCTTTCAAGAAGCCTTTGTCTAGCATAAAGCCGAGATGGCCTACATCACATATTGAAACACCTAGCTAGTATATATGCTACAAGCTCCGGTTCCTCGCCTTAGCACGTCCCGGTCAACATCGCTGACTTGGATGTCCTTGGGTTAGCCTAGCTCACCAGGGCCGACTCTCAACTTCTTGGACTTGGAGGAGCGGAAAAGGAGAGAAGGGTGTAGTGGTTCTTTTTGACCAAAAGACCATAGTTTCTACCATATTTCTTACCTCGTGCCGTGCTTTTCACATGCGCATGTAAATTAATTGGTTTTGCACTGTCTCGCATGCATGTAAACGATGATATCATCCAAGATATTATCAAACTCCAAAACTATTATCTCATTATGTTTTGACCATTGGCTTAGTCGCGAAGAGATATTCAAAAGTATATCCCATATTTACATATTTTGGACAACTTTTTGTCGGTAATTGCCTGATTATCTAACTTGCGCCATGCATCACACTCTCTCCCATGGAAGCAACTCACCATATCATCCAAGATTCTCTCAATTCTAAAGATTATTTCAATTCTCAATCATATTATACCATGCAGCCTAAGTTTGCTTACTACTGCACTAAACTATGATTTGGTTAACGTATGTCGAATCACACAATCACATACACGTTCGGTCCACATAATTTGTGCCATCGAACTGATAATTTTGGGGCACGGAGTGTACGTATGGCCGGTGAAACAATAGTTTGATGTGTCGATGGCTTTCGATGTGGCGGAGGGGAGCGCCTAACCATCACCCCTTAGCGATGGTTTATAACCATCGCTAAGGGGAACCATTTAATGGACCTAGCCTATTAGTCGGTTATTTCAAAAAAACCAGACTCGAAAATTTGCTTAGATTCAAATTTGCCCAGATTTGAAATTTGCTTAGATTTAAAAATTGCCCAGATTGGAAATTTTCTCAGATGTAAAATTTGCTAAGATTAAAAATTTGCTTACTTCGAAAATTTGTTCGAATTTGAAATTTTCTTAACTTTAAATTTTGCTCCACTTTAAAATTTATTAAAAAAGAAAAAACAGAAAAAATCAAAATACGAAGAAAAACCAAAAGAAAACCGCAAACCAGAAAAAAAACCCAACGAAAACAGGAAAAAACGTGGCCTACAGCCTCCCAGCAGGTTAATGGGCCACGGTCCAAAACGGCCCGCGGGTGAAACCATGCGGGCGATTGTTGATAACTACCACCCACGGGTGATGAATAGGTTTTGGCGTAGCGGAGCCCACTGGGTGGAACGGTAGGTCCCACCCTGAGAGTTGGCCCAACATATACATAGGGCACATGAAAAAAGAAAGTTAGAAAAAAAAGCCTAGCCCAGCTTAGGCCTAGCGTCTCACCTTAGCAAATTGGAGTTGGATCCGCTTCGTGTCGATGTTGCACTCTGGAAGAGAAAAAAAAACACGCGAGGTGGCCTGTGCGGCTGTGCGGTGCATCTGACTTCCCCTTGTCTAATTGCAAACGTATTTTCACTAACGTCACACATGGAACAGTTGGCCGTATCTTGTGGCTGTAGAGGGTGTATCTTGTGGCTACATACGACTGTCCTTTTGTGCAGCACAGCCGCACAGGCACAGCTAGCCTAGCGCCAGGTAACGTACGTTACGTTTGTCCAGCGTGCATGGTTTCCCCCATATCTAATTTGACGGTCAACAGTATGCTCATGCCATTTCCCCCATATCTAATTTGACCGTAGGTAATTAAAACGTGCTATATATACACACCATCCGGCCGGCCTACACCTCTCTTGCTCACATATTACAATTTCGTTTCTTCCTCCTGGTTCAAGTCATCCAGCAGATCCTCGGCTCCTCATGCTGCCTTGTGTTTCCTTTGAACCAGAAGAAGATCAGTATCTCTTCTAGTTTGGCTTAAGGCTAATACCCGAAAGGCAAGCCTTAACTACATACCTTGTGCATATTGTTAACTCTGGATCTACATAAATCCTTGTATTCTTGGTAGTATGCCTGTACTTTTTTAGATCTAATTTTTCCTTCTTTTTCTGTCCATGTCCATCGGTCCCATGTTGGTTAACTTTGTGTTTCTTTGAATCACCAGATCTATGCCATGCTAATTTCTCTTTGTGTATTTTTTAGACTAGATCTACCCATGCATGTTTTCTTGGACTTGGTTTTTTTTTGGTTGTTGCTACCTAGATCTGTTTTTCATACTAAGATATTTCTCTCCAGTTCTATTTGTTAAATAAAATTCCCCTTTCCACTATATCATGATGTACATGTTTTAGACTAGCTAGATCTACCCATACATGTTTATAATTCCTGGACTAGCTTGGTAGTGTTTTGTAGCTAGCTACTGTAGATCTGTTTTCATACCACGTATTTCTCTCCATTTCATTCCTGATTAACTCTGTGCACGTACGTAGTACATGTCTTCTGCTCTTGCTTCTACCTACTGTCCGGCCTGAACATGTGTGCCTGTAGTAGCTTTCCTGTGGAAGAAATTATAAAGTTTTACGTGATGTTGCAGCTAGAGACATGGCTGACAAGGGTAAGTCCAAGCTTGTTGACGAGGACCTCCGTAGTAACAGCAGCAACGAGGGAACACGTAAGGAGGTATGGGAGGACGATGCTGTCGCCGCTGCTCTTGGCCACCACCGCCGCGACAGGAGCCTCTTCCTCGGTGTCTTGCAGGAACAGGTAATTCATTCTTCGTGCCTGCCAGCTCCGTATAATAATTAATGTACTGCTTTAAATGTATATATGCATATCTAACCATTATTATAGTAATTGCCTTGTTGTATTGTATACTACTGCACATATATGTGCTGTTCACTGAATTTGGCCATATATGGCTTCCATCCACGCACTCTCCAATGGATCGTTACCAGTGGGCTGGCACCTAATTACTCAGTATCTGCTGGATGCAATGGTGGGGGTTAATTAGTTAATGGGTTATAAATTTGATCAAGAAATTATTTTTGGAAACTATTTATACATTAATAGTGATATTATTTTGTATAGATGGAAAATACCATTTTTGTGAACTTTTCCAAAATAGTGATAGTTTTTTTGTGACGTTCCAAACTGATATTATGCAGCCCTGGCTGGTACTTTTTTAGGAAAGAAAAAACACTGTTATTTTTTTAGGAAAGACAAGCACTGATGCATTTTTAGGGAAAGAAACACTGATTACATTTTTGAGCAAAAGAAACACTGATACTTTATTTTGAGTAAAAATAAAAAATAATATTTTGTTTTGAAACTCAATAAAAACTGATATTTGATATTTTGTTTTCAAACTCAATAACCACTGATACTCTCTTCTGTGTGAAAAAGGCCTCATTTGGGCTGAATTTGCTTGAAAAAGACTGCTACGTCTTTCTTTATCTTTCGTAATGGGCTGCTATGTAGCCTGCGTGGTGAAACAAAGGACCTTCTATTCGGTCCAGCGCAATAGACTACTATAGCCCACTTTAGTTCGTGAACCGGGAACTCTAAAAATGTCACTGGAATATCTGGAATCGGCGGCGGCGGGGCAAGCTATAGAGGAAGCCGGGGACCCGACGGTCGCTGGCGGACCTCGAAATGAACGCAGCGTATGCACCCGGAGACGGAGGCCACGACTGCGTAATCGCTCATGGACGCCTCGTCAACGAAGCTAAGGTCGCGGGCGATGGGGGAGAGAGACGGATGACGGCGACAGAAACGTAGATTCCAAACTCCAAACCGCACTGGTTTCGTGTTCGCCATCCAAACTCCAGTCGAAGCCAAGCTATCGGCAGGGCAGACAAAATCGGCGCTGTGACGCCGGTCGGGCCAATGTTCGTCTTGTTCTAGGTACGCACTTCAATCGAACACCCAATCCCGCAACCACAGTGTAATCCGATTCAGTGCATGGATCTTAGTTTTTTTTTCTTATACTACCTCCGTTCCAGATTAAGTATTGCAACTTTTTTCTTGGATAATTCAGGTCTAGTTGGAAACAAATGCTTCCTAAAACTGAAGTGTTACAAAACCATACTTTCTCCGTTTCTAATTATAAGTTGTATAGTTTTTTGAGAAAAAAACTAGTTGTACAACTTGTCTCGATAACTTTTTTTGAGATTTGATTCTATTTTCTTAACTTTTGCAAACTCCTCTATTTTCTCACGTAAATTATCAGGCGTAATCCCATCCAAACATAGTGTAATTTTTCCTCCATGTGTATTCTTTCATTTTTGTGCCAAAAACTATACACCTTATATCTAGCAACAAAGAAGTAGTATTTAACTAGACCAACAGTTTAGTTTCAGAAAATAGGCCTTCGGTTGTTTTCCCAATACTTCAAAAATAGCACCTTTTGGGAGATAAAATACTACAGGTTTTAGTCACAGCTAAACACTTCAAAGTATTTAAACTGTGACATTTTTAGGAACTATATAGTATTGCTGAAATATTTTGAAAATAATTTTTTACCATTCTATATCTAGACAAAGCTGCGTCAATTAATTTGGAACGAACGAAATGCTAGCTTATGATACTCCTAGTTTATGGTGCAAGGTCGAAATATTGACAGCCCACGGGTCCCTTTTCTTATCCGAATGGAGGGGAGAGGGAGGAGAACACCGCTGGCGGAGAGGAGGAGAAGGGAGTACCGCCTTCGTTGTTGCCTCTAGATCTAGCCTACCCTTGCATTCTCACCCTAGCCCGCGGCCGCCTCGCCGAACCCTCTCAAATCTTGGCCTCCATTGGTTCGTTGCTGCCCCGAGACCCCCTCTAAGCCCCTCAATAGCCTTGTCTTCTACAGTCACCGGTGAGCGCTCCACCCCAGAACTCCTAAGTTCCTTGCTTGTTCCATCTGAGACGATGTCTTCTCCGTGGCGGCTCCCTAGTGGTCCCCGGGACGTAGTCTGTGGTGGTGGGTCATGGCAGTGGTGGCATAGGGAGAAGGAGGTACCATGGTGTTGTCTGTGTCATCGCGAGAGGAAGAATTGGTAGAGGGATGGGGAATAAAGGATGGAAGAGGGGATAAGTGCCTTCATGCGGGTTGGGCCCACCGAGGTGAACATGTGTCGCACATTGATTGTAGGCATACCCACCCGGAATGATGCTAGTGTGATGTATATGTTGTCCATAGAATGGAGACAACCCATGGTATTCTTAGAGGAACTCTAGGCTCTAGCAGATCCCCCATATGCATTCCCCATAAACCTGCTATGGGGATCCCCCATATCAGTTATAGGGGAAATGGAGGTATTGCAATCCCCCAAAACAACACCCCCATATCATTTTTTTACAAGTGGCACCTTATCATCATTCCAATCTCTCTCTCCTCCCTTCGTCCTCTGCCCGCAAATCGGTCGTACGATGGCCACGATAGCCCTCTCCCCGAAGTTGCCTCTAGGTTTTAAGTTGAGCTTCAAAGCATGGCCAGACCAACGGCAACATTTTTTTTCTCCTAGAATCTAAACATTCCCAAGTTTACTACTCACTCCAAACATTCGAGAAACAAATAAAAGCACCAGGTTTCCATTTTTCTACTTGTGAGTAATGACAGGTCTCCCCATGTTGCAATGGTTAGTTGGATTTCTTTAAAGATATTATTGCATGTCACTACATACCGTACTCTCTTCATTGGCTCCATCTGCGCCGCTATTAGTCACCCTTTGTTAATAGAGAATGTGGTAAACGGATTTCCTTTTCATTCCGAATAGGAACAAGCCGTAACTACATGGAGAGGCCAAGGACCAAGTACCGAAACAAAGCCTACCCTTCGGCATTGCATACCTATGGTGGTAAACCACTTTCTAACACTTTGTATCTTCTTTGATAGAACAAGACAACGGAACATCACAATGCATGTCCTGGAAGACCCTAGCGTTCTTCTAACGTCGAAGAGGACCACATCATCAGGGCAACCATTGATTCGTACCCTAGCTCCTTTTCTTCAGGGATGCGCTCTCGGCTCACCTGGCACCAATCCTTTATGGAATCTAAAGTCGAGGGAGAGAGACGACCAACATCAACCTACTTGTTCTTAATGGATCATTGCCCTTAGAGTTACTAGTGGCAATTATTTATCACATGTGGGAACAAATGATTGTATATGCCCAAGTGGAGCTTGTATCGGTTTTAATATTGGTATGAAAGTTCAAAATGTCATATTGATGTGGTCTGAATATGCCAATTGGTACCAATATTGGAACAACAAAAATCTCATTAATTGCATCTTCCCCCAAATCTGATGTGCAGCAAAGTGTCGACTTGAATTAGATCCACCATAACATCATTTATGGTATTTGTAGTTTGTAGTATTCTTGGTCGGAGGTGTAGGGGAATCGTTTGAAGAGACTCTGAATTTCGGGAACCTTGAGCCATGCTCTTGTCCCATTTTGTACACAGGGCATGTTTGCAGTTTGGTTATTGAAACCTTATTTCTCAAGGTACCTGAAGCATAGAAGTGGTCGCATGAATAGTTCCACCAGAATGTAACCTACACCTTTTAATGCAATCCATGTTTTCGTCCTTGAAGGCTTATTTCTCTATGCACAAAGCCTAATTTTTTGGGATGATTTTCATACAAGGTATGCTTTGGTCCTTGAATCATTGTTTATGAAGGTGTCTAAAGGACGACACAACCTCAAAGGCACCCTTCAATGCCCAAAGCCTACTTTTGGGGTGAAGGGAAATGATACCTTGATTTTTGTTTCTATTTTAAGTGGCCTTAGTTGTAGTAATTGGCGATTCACTATTGTGCTCCACCAATGAAATATCAAGTTATCACCTTGTTGTCAAAGTGGAGGTCATGTGTAGCGATTGGTTGCTTTGTGCATTGCTCCTCAAAGATGGGTACTGAGTTAACAACATCGTCGTGCCAAAGTGGAGACTAGGTGGCATCCTTATAATAAATAAAACACGTACCAAGGTGAATCCCATCATATAAATTTGGCAAACATAATTGAATGATTTTGTATGGTTATACCAGCTGAGATGTCTACATATAGAACTAAATATGAGTTCTCTCGGGACAAGATTCTACTTGCTTCTTTTTCTTCGAGAACACACAAATGACCTTTGCGTTTCATTTCATTGAAAAGGTACGGGTTTCGTTAAAAGCCTCCTAGGAAGCGAATTCCTGTGTACAAAATGAAAGCTCAATGGACATCCTAGGTCGTAGGAAGCACAACACCTAGCCCTAATGCGCCAGCTTTGGCCCAATGCATAGATTCATCTTTAATTTTGTTGAATAGAATGCTCGCAGATGACCTTGCATTGTTGAAAATGCAGTCGTTCTTGTGCTTCCATATCATCCATGGTGTGAGCAATGTCATGGAAGAAATGCCTTGTGCATCGTCTTGGTGGTGCTTTGTCTCACGTGTGCCCACTATCCAACAGCGATGCTTCATTGGACGGAGGGATGCACGTCATGCACAATCATGACAGGACCCCGTGCTATACTTGCCTGGGCGAGATCAGGTGGCGCATCCTCTCTAGTTCTTGGTCATAGAGAGGGAACCGTGGGTGGTGCTGCAGCCCTCGGCAAGCGAGATGGTCGGCAGTCCAACAACAGTCCAAACTGGCAAGGAAGTGGAAGAATTTAACTCGCGGTGGCGTCGATGTCTTCCAATAAGCTTCCATGTGCTGCAAGACATTGATCCCTGGAAGGAGGCTAGGTAATAAGATTAGGAAGTTGTCATTCCTAGTCCATCTCCACACCAGTTTAACAGGTTCAGTTGACAACGTCATGTCTTCCAACAGTCGCCAGATTTGCACGTATTGACCGATCTCGTGTATAACTAGGATCCCATGGATGTCCCGTGCTACTTGCTTCTTTTGACTCCAGAAGCTTTTGGTCATGCTTGCTTTGATGTATTGTTGTGGCTATTACATGGAAACAAACTAATGGTGTTGCACTCATGTCAGTATCAACTCTCGAATGCGAGCCTCATTCTATGATGTGAAAGCCACCTAAGATCATGAACCATGAGGTTCCTTTAGTAAACTCCTTCCAAAGATGAAATATGCCGTATAAGCTTATGTAATGTTTACAAACATTTGTAGTAAAGAAGTGAGCCTAGCGCA
Organism: Lolium rigidum; assembly: GCF_022539505.1. Classification (NCBI taxonomy): domain Eukaryota; kingdom Viridiplantae; phylum Streptophyta; class Magnoliopsida; order Poales; family Poaceae; genus Lolium; species Lolium rigidum. Next base: position 238,073,151 of record NC_061510.1, on the reverse strand, counting down.
CTTGGTTAGGAGCAAATAGAGATAGGAAATAAGATTTTAAGTTAGAAAGACTTTTGATCAGTTGGTTGGTTGGAGGGGATGTGAATTAAGGAGGGAAGAGGAGATGTAATTCACATGTTGAAATCCCAATAATCTCTTACCCGTGGGATCATGGTAATTGCAACGTGGGAGCGGGAAGAGGCATTGAAATCCCCTTCCCCTTCCCTAGGATTGCCAAACATGTTGCAAATGTGAATGTCATGGGGAAATGAGATCTCATGTCATGTACCGAAGTCCTTTCCTTGTGATGCATTTGGAGAGTTGTTTTTTTTATTTGAATTATCATCTACAAAACCTCAGTGCACAAACTCTTAGAGGAAAGTACTATGATGAATTCCTCCGTTAAAATGTTAAGGTACGTGTAATTATTGTAAATCACATAAAAAGACTATAATTGAAGCCTAGATGAAGGAGGCATCCTCCATAGGGAATAGTGAACAATTGACATAATGTTAATAGTTTTCTCTATAATAATGGATATGTAAACATTTTTTTCTTTTTTAACAAACAAACCTCTAGACACCTACCGAAGTTGCGAAGATGACAACGCTATCTGGGATATTTTTCTGAAAAGGCATCTTATAAAAAACGGCTGAGATTTGAAATACAATGCCCTTTGTGGAACATACCATTTATGGTGTTAATGTTGATACACCATTGTTACAACATTCCCACGGCTGTAGTTTATAAATGAGCCAAAACCTATTCTAACATGCTAAACATTGCCTTTCTAGCACAACTAAATGAAACTTTCATGTAGTAGAGATGTAACTACGCTCACTCCTAGGAAAAAAAATTATATCCATGCTAGCATCACTAGCCTCTCCATGGCCATGCTCCGTCAAAGACAATTTCTTGCAAGTTGCAACTCTGCTCACTAACAAGTTCAATGCCCAACTCATTGTGCAATTTATTGTAGGAGTTGCATACCTAAATACGTTGGAGCTCATTGTGGCTAGATCCTTTCGAGCTCATGATCCCCATGTATCTTGCGGAGACCTGGTTCCTCCTTGGACCATAGATTGAAAACATAGATGTTTTTAAAACGGAGGCAAAAGCTTTGCCTCGTTCATTAATTAGGAAGAAACTGTCCAGATTTTAAGAGAAAACCAAGCGAAAACCTACAACAACAGGGCCAAGCCCACACAAAAGGCAACACAAGAGACCACAAAGCAACATCAACCAACACTCGAAACACGATACTCAAACAACGCGCCAACAAAGACTTCCCATGCGTCACACATCAATCAACTGCGGGTCCAGGATAGGCAGCATCCAAGGTGGTGAGAAAATCGTAAACCTCTCTAGCGACGACAGTTCGGGACACCGCTGCAAGAGTTGTGAGTTAGTAACCACATCACCAATAAGAACCACATGCCTGCCGGGCCTAGGAAAGAGAGATATTGCAGTATTAACAACACCACTCTTCTCAACCAAGATCACACATGATCTGCACCATCGGTGCCAAGATCCTGTCTATTCCCTCGTTCTCATAGGTAGCCAACACAACAGGCTGCGGCAACTGGCTGAGACTGACATGAGGAGAGAAACAACGGTTGAGATGCTCTTCCTGAACCGCAGATGACATCTGGTGAGCGGAGCCAAGTGGAAGCGAAGCCCTGCCCGCTACAAAGAATCACCAATGGGTGCCAACAACAGCTTGATCCTTGCCACCTCTTCACGAAGGGGGCGAGACGCCTCCTTGACGTGGTTAGCAACCAACTGATGGAGCTCCATTCTTAACAACACAAACTTCCACTGAAAGTGAGAGTCCAAACTAGCGTTGACATTGAACCCCTCGCAACACCTTGGGGAGGGCCTTGGCCGCGATGTTGTAGGTGACGACGAGCGGCACACGACCTCAGCCCAACTCCGGGACGCTGAGGGATGACAAGGCTGAGCGGGCGGAGAGCGGCTCCGTTGGCAAGGAGCACGTGGATCCGGAGAACTAGCACAAGTGTTCGGAAAACATAGAATTTGTTTCCTTTGGTTTAGGCTAAAGATCGTTCAAGTAGGTCGACCAGTATGAGCTAGTGGGTTTGTGGTGAAAAACAAATAGTATGGTGCTATCCTTTTCGAAATGTTTTTTCTTAAATCTACAATACTACTAACAAAAATTCCCCACTTTTCTAATGAAAACGATAGTTAATCATAACTTTGTGTTTTGTAATTCTATACTTTATTGCAATCAGACTTAAGCTATTTAACCTGGTAAAACCTCAAACAATATTTGGGGACTCTTACTAGCACAATGTGCTAGTTAGTCTTCCCATGATGCAGGTTGTAATAGTTTTTCCCCTATGGAGAGAAAAGTGGTATGGGAATCTGCCACCTCATGCTGACATCATTCTTTTTAGTTGCTAAATTAGAATTTAAAATGATTTTTCATCGCCATCAGTATACGGTATCATGGTTTGCTATGTTAGCAAGGGAAAAGAAGTCGCAATGTACAAGATATATCATCTAAACCATATCAATAAAATCAAATTGTAATAACATATGTTTTGTAGTTAAATAAAGACAAATTTTGCTTGTAGTTTTAATGTGGATATACACCCACTAGGCCTATCGAACAAGTAAATTTCCTTATCGGTGTTGAAATTTGCCACATCTCTTCCTATTATATAATACTGATTTACAATTTGAGCCGTATAGTTAGAGGTTGAAGCAACTAGTTCAAAAAAAATGTTATGTACAATCAAAATATTAGTCTAGTTAGTACAAATGCGCGGAGGCCTCGATCTATCGAGTATGGAGTTGAATAGCGGAATGAATGTCCGCAAAATCAATAAATGCATCAATGATGTGTGTTGATGGTGATGGCCCCTTCTTGCTCCCTTATCTTTGCCCCTGAATGTTAAGAGCGACCATTTGCCTCGATAGTAGCATATAATAATATATATGTTTTAAGACATACCAATGCCATAGAGGTAGAGATTTTATACCATAAAAGTACAACCATGCAAGTCTTATGTGTGTGGGGAGCAACCTCCTAAAACATGACAACCAAGTTACCATAAACTAGTAACCAAGTGCATATAACCTTGGTTTCAACCTCCTTTTCGAAAAGGAAAAAGTAACTAAGTGACAATCATCAGTCAATTATTGATGGAAAAAAGTTGTCGAAACATGTAATCATAGAATCTAGTTTTGAAGATTTTGTTCGTGAGGAATCCAACCGGGCCCTTATACGAGAGATTGGGCTAATTGGGTGTGTGGCTGGTTGGCAATATTTTGTAGGCCATGTTGAAAACTTTGGGCTAAGGCTGTGTTGGGGCATTTAGAATAACACTTTAGAAATATTATGATGGATTTAGTGATTCCAGAGTATAACAGAGCCAATTTTTCCACCATAAAATCATATTTATGATATATTGGACATAAAGGGGTCAATCAGGTATATGCGCATGCTTTTAACAATATGATATTTCTTATATAGTACCCCTCATTCCTCCAAGATGTTGGAGCCAGGATTCAACCAAGCCCCAAGCCAAACACTAAGTGCCCATATACCCCGGGAAGTACCAGATAGCAAGGCATAACAAATACCTAGAAAAACAAATCGATTAAAGCTACAATAGTAAGTTTCACCCGCTTTATTGAACCAATCCACTAAAGGAAGGAGAAATATAAAAATACGGAAACAAGATATTATACTAAGCTGTAGTGGGATAGCAACCTTTCTGGTCTTTTGGACTGGACTCATGGTTCTTGGTTCTTTTATGGAGCATAGCCGCCAGTGCGGAAGGCGTCTTAGCTTGTGGCTAGCTCTAACTGGTGGGAGGCAGTTCAGTCTTGGAAGCTCACAGAGAGCTCCAGGTATGCACGAAGGTCAAGATGGCCCAGACATGCATAGCGTCACCACGAGCATTCGTGGTGGTACTTGGAGTTAGGATTCGTCTCCGGTACAGTTGGCATCAAGCCAACAAGCTTTGTTCTTTTTTCTTGTAAGTTGTTTGCTTAACGGAATATATGGCTTGGTGAAAAATATTGTGAGTCATCTATGAGATTTGTCGGAGGGCCGTGCTAGTGGGCTTTCATTAGGAGGACTGCATGGATAGGAATTTGTAGGCTGAAAATCATAAATCACAAACCAAGCCACAAACCCACATATAGATAGTGAAGAAAAAATTCCAGGCCTAGGCCAAAGCCCTAGGCGTTTAGGGCCCAGCTTCGAGGGCCTCCGCCTCCCCTCTCCTCGTATTTATTGCTTCCTCCTTGATCTCAATGTTTCCCTAACCTCTCATCTATGTTCTTCCCATCGCTGCAGCCACATCTAGCTAGGCTCTTCTTGTCTGGACATGCACGAATGGAACCTGGGTGCGGGCGCACCCAGTTTTCCAAAAAATGAAAAAATGCTATTTCAAAGTTTCAAAAAAATATGTAGTAAAATTTTGCATGTACATATTATGTTGATACATATTTGTGTGCATTTTCACGAAAAAATACTATTGTATGTGGTCTACACACAAATGACAAAATGTCCAAATGACAATAGTGAATAGGAATCTGTACTATTCATAGGATCCGAAATTTACATTTTGTCATTTTTGTGTAGGCCACATACGATGGTATTTTTTCGTGAAAACACACACGGGTAAGTATCAACATAATTTGAACATGCAAAAATTTACTTCACATTTTTTTTAAACTTTTAAATAGCATTTTTATGAATTTTTCATAACTGGGTGCGCGCGTACCCAGGTTCCGTTTGGTATTTTCGCTTCTTGTCTCCCCTTCCTTGTCAACCACCCTCCTTCTCCCTCCCGCTACTTGTGCCACCGTTTTGATTAGGGTTAGGGTTAAGTGACCACTACCAATTCTGACCGACCATCGATACGCGGTCTCCACATCATCTTCACAATCGTTGTTTGGCAACTAGCCAACAATATAAGATTGGTCTAAGATGGCTTCACTTCATGAGGATAAAACAAGTTTTTTAGTTACCAGTAGCACGCTCAAAGGAGTGCACATCATTTTTATTACATGAGACCAACAGCTGGACGGTGTGGATTAGGTTTATGGTTCAGGTGAGCGGCGATGATCTGGTAGTGGTGAAGCTGGTCGGTACTGGCATGTAGGTTGGAGGTGACTGCCGCGGTGGGCCGGTGGTTCAGAGGATGTGGTGTAGCGTGGGCACTGAATGTTTTGCTAGATTCAACCTAGGGAAGGTTGATTATATTTGTGCTTAGTGTTTCATATTTTGTATCTTGTCCCATCTCAAAGTTAAAATGAGAGTGTTCTCGATAAAAACATGCTCTGAAAACCTTGCAATCTACATTGGTTGGGACAAATTATGACGCTTTAGCCATTTATAGTTGACTAACTGCTGATATATGTTCTGTAGAAGGTGTACTGCATTGTGCTTATACTATGATACACTATGAAATAGTTCTCTGCCAAAAAACAACCAAAAATTTACTTCTTGTTTCCCTATCTTAGAACACTCCGACTATTGTACATGAAATTTACATTGAGGAAAGTCATCCATCTTTGAGTCAATATTAGGTGTGATCCACTAAGCAGTTAGCAATCAGTACCAAAGAGATCACATATGGACGGAATTTACCCTTGAAACTACCATATGGTTTCAGTTGGTTGCCTGTTTTTTCATTGCTATGTTTTACTTATTGGATGTATATGCACCATGAGCTATTTCTCTTATAGTACTGAAACGTTGCCGTTTCCTTTTCAGAATGATCCAGGGAGTGAAGAGCTGGCCCCAGACAATCAAAATGTGCCTATAAATGACACAAAAACAGATCAATGTCTTCCTCAACAGTCTTCATCTGCCTCCTCAAGGAGTGCATTCCAGACTTCCGTCGAGCAACATGCACAACAAAAGGTTGATGTCGAAAACCAGGAGTCATGTATGCGTGCATTGATTGACCCAGACGAGGAATATGCCTACAGACTATGGACTCGGTCCCTGGAGGCTATGAAGAATCACTACACTCCTGATGCTGATGTTGAGAAGGCATTATCTGGGCAACATCAGCCAACTACAAATGCTCCTGGAAATGGAACAATTTCTGATTTTTCTCAAATCCGAGATTCTGGCGGTAGACTGGGCAATATCCACAATTCTGACCGTGTAATGTCCACTCATGTCGATTCCCTTCTTCAGCAGATCAAGCATCCAGTGGACCATTTTATAAGACTGATTCATATCAAGGGTCACGTACCTGCTATCAGGTGCACATAACTCATGCAACCCTCAAGTTCATTATTACATGGTTATGTTGTCGGAAGTACTAGGCAGTAGTTTCAGTCCGTATGTCCATAAGGTTATTCATCCCATTGTGCTATGTGTTCCTTGAAGTGCTCGCAACCTTATATTGCTAAATCACCCATTACCCTTCGATGTATTGGACATGCAGTGTTGATCCAAATGGGAGTCGCTTTATCCTGAAGAAACTTGACACCGCAACTACTGGGGAGATAGTTATGCTCTATAACGAAATCACTCCTCTAATGAAATCACTGATCATTAATGTCTTTGCCAATAATGTGATTCTCAAGGTTTCTTACTCCAATCCTTTATATTTGTAACTCGAGTCTTTGATTATGCTGGGCTAATCTTGCATAACCTAATGTACTTACGTTCTGTTTTTTTTTCATCAGCTTCTTGATTATGGACCATCAGTCTACACCAGGAAACTCATCGGTAATCTGATGGGGCATGTGTTAGACCTAAGCCTTCAGCTCTATGGTTGTCGAGTGATCCAGAAGGTAAACTGAACAGTGTGCCTTTCTTAACATTTCTGGTTGGAAATAATTAGAACGTGCCTGTGGATTGCAAGGTTGCGCTTTTAGATTTAGTAGGCTGTAATGTTCATATAAGTTAGAATATAACTGAATTATGTTGTTCATTATATGTTATTCTCCTATTATTGTATTCTTTATCTTAAATAGCTTCTGCTGTAGATATTATGACCTTCTCAAATGCATAATTTTGATTAAGTTGATTATGTTTTGTCCTAGTTAATTAAGTTTGTACCATGATAGGCTTGTTGTTTCACGGTGAGCTTGATCACTAATGGTGTCTCTTTCTTCAGGCTTTTGAAATAACCGACACTGATCAGAAGGTAGAGATGGCCAAGGAGCTTGGTCGCAACATATTGAAATGTGTTTGTGACCAACATGCAAACCACGCCATCCAGAAATGTATAGAGTTTGTGCCACCACAGCATATCCATTTCGTCTATAGAAGCTTACGTGGGAAGGTCAAGATGCTATCCTCCCATCCTTTTGGATGCCATGTCATTCAGGTTGTTAGATTGGACATGCATTTTTGGTTGCTTCCTACCTTTTGACGTTTGTTTGTATTTGTTCATTGCTTATCCTTTTCGTTCTTGTGATTTTCCCAGAAAGCGTTGGAGTTCTGCAGGGATCCGCAAATGAAACAGGCGCTTGTCACGGAGATTCTTGAATCTGTCAATGAGTTGTCGGTAGATCCGTATGGAAACTACGTTGTCCAGGTAAAAATATGGAGTGATTTGCAAATGATGATTTAATAACCCCTCAGCGAAAAGAAGATTTCAACTCCGTTTTACGGGCATGTTGCAGTACATTGTGGAGCATGGAGAGCCCCGTGAAAGAGAAATTATTGTGCTAAAATTTGAAGGGCTGGTTATGCAAATGAGCCACGAGAAGCACTCTTCCAACGTCATTGAGAAATGCCTAATCCACGGCAGCTACATGGACCGCAAGCGGATCATAGTTGAGATTTTCTGTGCTGCGGGTGGCACAACCGCAGACCATCTACTGGTATGGCTCTTAAGATCATACCATCCATTGTTACTCTTACGACATGCGTAGCAAGCTGTACATGAGTACATGACTAATCTTGTGTGGTTGTCTCATGGTCCAGGGTATGATTGTCCACGAATATGCGAACTATGTGATACAGAGGATGCTTGAGGTGTCGCGGGAGTGGCAGGTCGACGTGATTGTGAAGCTGGTGAGGCGTCACGAGGCCATGCTGGCCAAGTACCCCCACGGCAGGCACGTGATAGCGCAGGTCGAGAGGGTTGTCAATGCTAGAGCGGGGCTCCCTGGCTCTGTTGCACCAGCATCACCCCAGTTCCCCTAGCTGCCTGCCTTGCCTAAGCTGTGGTGATTTGCAGTCATTCGTGTATTGAACTATGGTGAACTTTGTTGCTCTTGTTTTCCCGATTAGGAGAAACGGAAACTCTGAGCGGAGAAGTGAACTACAACTTCCGCTGGTCTCTAGACTTGTGACGTCTGCCGATTATGTATACCGACTATCTATTATTTCGTCAGAACTCAATCAGTTAAGTTTCAGACTTCTAAAATATTTGTTGTTTCATTATGCATGCATGTTTTAATCTGCAGTTCGATCAGGTAGCATAAAAGCATGCTCCATAAATGTAGCTACAGTTTGTCCAGGTATATATAGCGATCGATAGCGATCCATGGATCATTCAGGCTGTGGTGGGTAGAATATGATGAGGTATCGGTTGGCCCTGAAGCGGTTAAGGCTTGAGGCGTTGTTGAAGGCGTAGCTGTAGGCCTTGGGGAAAATGGCTTTGAACATGTGCGAGAAGATGGTTGTGCTTGCACGAAGGCAGCTGGTGTCCCCGCCACCTTCCCTTCCCGGTCACTCACATCCAGTGCCGACGGGCAAAGTATTAGATTGCCGTATACGTATGTACTCTGGTTTGCTGAAGAGGTAGATGATGCTGGTTGCTTACGTTACGAGTAGTAGGGATTGCCATGGAAGATGATGACACTGATGAGGAGGATGAAGTGCTTCGGGGAGGCCATGACGTGCGTGTTTGGCAGTTGGCAGCTGGAACTTGGAAGTAGTACTATAGACATATTAACATACTCCATTATACCCTGGGGACCTAAATAATTGTAGCACGATGGATCCAGACATATTTTATCCCTACTAGGAAGGTGAGGCGCGCCGTGCCCGTGAGCGATATCGTGGTTGTAAAGCATCTGTGGCAATGCTGTTAATTAGTCAAGATGACTAAATTGGCATGAACGAAGGCAGGCAGTTGGAGTAATTACACAGGGGTACTCAAGTGCTTAATACTACCAATACACTGGTGGTGTTTATAGATAATGTTATCGCAGTCAGCAGAGTTCATACTTCCGATTGTGACAGGTAGGCAAATAACATTTGACATGTAATTTTGGTGGCTGGCATTGACAAAATAGATATCTTGATATAGATCACCAGTCTGGATACTTGTTCACTTCTTCGGCTAACCTCGTTTGTTGCTGCAGATAATACTTCGTTGTTTAATTTGCTGCAAGGAGAAGAGTTAAGAGTCAGTACTCTTGGTCGTGCTGAAATTTTTGTCAGGTGTTTGAAGTTTATCTTAAAATCTGACCTGGTAGCGTGAAGCTTTCTACTTGGATGCCTTCTTGTTTTTATAGGTGCTACTGCAGACAATGAATAGTGAGTTCTTGGTATCACTGTAAACTGACTAGATTGAGAGCATGGGAGTAAATGTACCTCTTTGAGGTATTGTATTAGATGGCCTTCAGTTTTTTCCTTGTTATCACTGCAATCCGGACACTTTCCTAAGGTTGGCCAAAACAAATCCAAACTCTCTCTCCAGGATTAGTGCTCCACTATACCTACCTTTTTCTTTTGTAGCCCTTCAACCTTCCTCAGCCACATCAAGTGTTAAGTGCCTACATGAAACCTGCAGAAATAGTCCTCAGTACATAGGCGGCTGATAACTGACAGGAAACATTATCATATAATTAACAGTAACTGAACATCAACAAACGCTCCTTACAGTGCGTTAGCGAGGCAGTAGTGCTCCTGTTCTTTTTTAGGTCGAGCAATCTGGTGACTTATGTTATGCTCATAGTTTTGGATTTAGTAGAACATATGGGACAATACTTTCACCATATCAGCTAGACAATAATTTCTAATGAGGACAAACCATGGATCCAATACTAAGCAGGGTCAAAAACACGCATATGACTGACTGCAACTCAGTGGATAGTTAAAGTCCATCAGAAATTCTTGATCTATAGGTCCTGAATACTTTTGGACTATTTAGATACATCTATTTTTGGGCAATTATTTTGAACCGGAGGGAGTAACTTATTCCTGGCATCTACGTTTAGTTAAAACCTAAGACAATGTTTGCGTTGTTCTGTAGATATAAGTGCCAGTGTTATTTTTTGGTACTTTTTAATAAAGGGATGTGTGCATCTATTGATGCAGGGGCCAGGGCCAGTGTTACCTTTAATTGGGTTTGCTGCAGAAATAGTTCAGAGGTAGAGTGGTCTCTTGCCAGCAACTAAAAAAATGAGAAAACCCCGTATAAGCATAACATGTAGATTTAAAGGTAAATTGTAGATGTAAGTGGCAGTGTTACTTTCAACTGGGTTTGCTGCAGCAATAGTTCAGAGGTAGAGTGGTCTCTTGCCAGCAACTAAAAAAATGAGAAAACCCCATATAAGCATAACGTGTAGATTTAAAGGTAAAAATAATAGTAAAGAAAATATACAAACCGTAAGGCGCATGATCAGCTGATGGTTCGAAAGTAGCATGTACTTGAGAACTAACCAGACCATGAATATAACAGGTGGCACAACTGAAGGAACCGATGAATAAGTATCAGTAGCAAAAGGCAACCGAAATCCAGAATTCTCGGCCAATATACTACTATACTATATTTGGGAACAAACATCTTTTTTCTCCTAATTTTGAATTTTTTTGGAGATTAACATTGAGCTGACACGTGGTTGGCTTTCTGCTGGTAATTCTTTGTGTGCAGTTTCGGTGCTCCTCTAGAATTTTCTTTAGATCCCGTTTGAACCGGTCTAGCATCAATGTTGGTCTCCTATCTATGTGTCCATAGCTCTAGCACCGCTTTACCCATCCCTTATTTCTTTTGTCTCCCCACGTGGGCCATCTAGATGACTCAGGAAGTCTTCAACCGACACACGTTTTCAGATATGTTCCTCTCCTCTCTCCACTCAACACGAGGGATTGGATGTCGAGGATCTTCCCCACACCACCGCCGCTGCCGACGTGCGTCCGCCGACGATGGCGAGGACGGGATCCGCCTCGACGTTCACCTCCCGCCCCGCTCCGCATCCGGCGGCACCAAGACATCGGCGGCAGCGCCGCCCTCCACCACCCGTAGATATGCATCTACATCGGCCTCCCCTGCTCCCACATGACCTCCTACCTGCTCGACCCCCCTACCTGAGCTCTCCGGGGCTGAGCCTTCCCCGGCCGCGAGCTCCCGTTGCAGAGCTCCTTTGTGTCGACGGCCGTGGCGGGGGTCGGGTCCCGCTCCGGTGTCGCAGCCGTCTGCAAGGCACTCCGGCTCCCCGGACAGAGCTCCTCACCTGGACGGCGCCTAGCCTTCTCCATGGTCTCCGCGCATCGGCGCTCGGTGCGCAGCATGCCCGTCGACCTGGCCCTGGAGCTCGACGACGCCGACGTCATATGGGGCGGAGGAGGCGCTTTCGTGCGCGCCGGCGGCCGCCGTCGCCCGGGTGTGCTGAAACTGCAGGTGCTGCCCCTCGGCCAACGGACGCAGACGGCGTGGAGCCCTCGCGATGGAGGCAGAGAAGGCTGCCTGCAGGCACGACGACGGTTGACGGCAACCAGGCGACGGCAAAGCGCTGCGTCCAGCCGGTCAGGTATTTACCACTTCTCCAGTCGCATACACATAGCAGATAAACTTGGGTCGGGAGCTTTCGTCAAAAAAATTCCCCACGCGCGATTTCAGGACACTGGGCGCTAGGGAGAGGCGCTGTTTCTCAGCGATCTTCACGCGACCTCGGGGCGGGGTAGACGCCGGCAGGGGACGGCGATCTCGAGGCGGAGCAGGTGCGGGCCGCAACGACCTCAGCAACCCGGCGAGCGACCGGCGACGACGATCTCAGGACGGGCTAAGAGGGGGCGTTGACCGAGCCAGGCGCCTGCCGGGGACGGCGAGCTCAGGGCGGAGCAGTCGCGGGCCGGTGGCGGTGATCTCAGGGCAAAGAAGGCGCGGGCCGCCGGCAGCGACCTCCGGCTGGAGCAGGCAGGAGCCAGCGAGCCACCGTCGACGGTCGCAAGGAGGAGGACATGCGGGGAAACGGCAGGCTGCCGTGTGGGTGTCTGAGATCGGCGCCGCCCCTTTTTCATCATGCGACAATGTTGGTCGGAGCTTAGCCGCCTCCAGTCCCTGCTCATCTTCGTCGCACACGGGATCCATCCAAGTTCTGACTCCTCCACTCGACGCCTCTTCTTAGCGCACAAATCTTGGGCGGCCGGATTCTTCCTTCTGGACTATAGGTACAGCCTAATCCCCACCTTTGCACACGAATGTTGGTCTTCCCGTTTGGTCATGATTATGTATCATAGCCCTCTTCTTTTGTTTTTACAGAAACTTGGAGTTAGCAACCAACGTTGGGCTGAATGCGGAAATTCATTCGCATCCTCTCTTGGTCTCCTCCTTTATACAAGCCATCTGTTTTCGCTACAAGCTTCTGTTAGTTTTACTTATATGGAGTTGTAAAGATTTCGTGTTTTTGTTTTTTTTTCCCAAACGATCCACAAGGATCGAATTTTCATTATCAGGGGAGATAACGAAAATACAGCAGTGTTCACGAACAACAAAACAAAAGCGGAGGATCGCCACCTAATGCTAGCGTTTTAGGGGGAATATTACAAACCAGCATACAGTTTTTAAAAGCTAACAGCATGAGCACCCCTGCCTACAGCCAAAAGGGGAAGATCTTGCTCAAAAGAAACAACTACAAGCATATATCCAAGAGCAGTCAAGCAGCAGCGTCATCATTTGCATCTTCTCCAGGTTCTATTATCCTCCAAACGCAGAAGATCGCCACGACCATCGTTTCCAGAAGATCTTACTCCAGCCACCTCAGCCAGGCGCAAGAGCCCGTCTGCACCAGCACGAAGATCTGAAGCATCTTGTTCTCCATGTAAACCTGCCCAGTATTTCATAAACACAGCAGCGTAGCTGGTTAGATCAAAGGGAGAACTAATCATCTTTTGCTCAAAGCAAGCTTTATTTCTAGTTTTCCAAATAGCCCAGCAAATAGCTGCTAAACATGCTATCTGGGTGTTGCGGCTGACTGAAGCAAATTGGGGAAACCACCAAAAGAATTGTGAGAAACTCCCAGGCCGTGTGGGAGATTTAACAGCAGTAGCCACTGCACTCCAGACAAATTTGGCTGCAGAACAGCCAAAAAAGAGATGTGAGATGGTTTCTTGCTCACCGCAAACCGGCAGCTTGGGATTCCCGGACCAATTGCGTTTGAGGAGGTTGTCCTTAGTGGCTATTGCATTATGCCAAATTAACCAGAGCCAAATTTTGATTTTGAGAGGAATTTTGCTCTTCCACGGATGCTTAAAGGATCTGTCTCTACCATTCCCACATATCTGTTTGTACACAGATTTCACAAGTAAAGCAGCCATTTTTTGACCATTTCCACCTAGGATAATCATTTTCCTGAGTCAAATTTGTTTGATTCATCAGCTGAAGCAATCCAGCCTCCTGAATGATGAGATCAGGAGTCAACCATCTTCTATAAGAGAATCTCCATCCCATAGCAGCAGCTCCAGCCACAGTAATATTCTGTTCATTACAAATATCAAACAACACAGGGAACATATCCTTGAGAGGCCTTGTGCTGCACCAAGAATCTCCCCAAAAGCTGGTTAGCAATCCATTCCCAACATTCATTCTTCTGCCACAGAGATAAAGCTCCCTGACTTTCAACATATCAGACCAAAGTGGAGAATCTCCAGGCCAGCTTTTTGCAAAATAAATGCCTTTTCCTCTTAAATATTTCAATCTCATAAAATCCTGCCAAGGCCCTGTGTCATGCTCCAGCTTCCACCACCACTTACACATCAGACTAATGTTAAATTTGGCCAAATCTTTAACACCCAAACCACCTTTTTGTTTTGATTTACAAATCCATCTCCATTTCACAAAGTGATATTTTCTTTTATCAGCACTACCAGCCCAAAAGAAGGATCTAATAGGCTTATCAATCTGCTCAATATTTGTTTTGTGCAAAAGCCTCACGGACATCTGATACACTGCAGTGCTAGCCAAACAAGCATCTATTTTAACCAGTCTTCCTCCAATGGTCATAGAGTTACCAATCCAGCCACACATTTTCTTCTTGGTTTTTTCCTCCAAGAATCTCATGTCAGACACTGAGGCCCTTCTAGCACAAACAGAGTTCCCAAATATTTGATGGGCCAACTACCCATCTGGCATTTGAACAAATCAGCATAAAAGCTCTGTTTTATATTGTCATCTAAAATCATCATTGCTTCACTTTTATCAAAGTTAATTTTCAATCCAGACATGGATTCAAAAATGTAAAGCAAGAGTTTCAAATTGATTGCTTGCTGAACATCATCTTGCAGCAATAAAATGGTGTCATCAGCATATTGTAAGATTGCCACCCCATTCCGTACTCGGATTATCTCGCGATCCCGTGATTAACCCATTGTCTTGAGCCAGATGAATCATTTTAGCCAAACTGTTAGCAGCCATGTTAAATAGGAAGGGGGCAAAAGGATCACCTTGCCTCACTCCCTTGTGGCTAGTAAAATATGGGCCCACTTTGTCATTAACCTTGACACTGAGGGTCCCACCAGCAACTGATTTTTTAATCCACTGCATCCAATTATCATTGAATCCTTTCTGCTTACAACAATCAAACAGAAATCCCCAATTTACTTTGTCATATGCTTTTTCAAAGTCAATTTTTAGGACTACACCTCGTTTCTTCCCGACTTTATCCTCTCTCAAAATTTCCCGAAGCAACTTCACACCATCCGAGATGTACCTTCCCTTAATAAAAGCTGTCTGGCAGGGAAGTAAGAGCTTACTCATCACAGGAGATACTCTAACAGTCAAAGTTTTTGTCACAATCTTGAAAAAGACTTGCAACAAACAAATTGGCCTAAACTTTTGAATGACATCAGCATCAGCTGATTTTGGAATAAGGGTAATAACCCCATAATTAATTCTATCCAAGCCAATTTTATGATTAAATAAATCATTAAAAACATGCAGGATATCAAATTTGACAATATCCCTGCAATGTTGATAAAATTCGATGGGAAAACCATCAGGACCAGCTGCCTTGTTTTTCTCCATGTGATCAACAACATCTTTGATCTCTTCCAAAGTAAAACGTTTATCCAACTCAACACGATCAAGAGTATTAAGTTTTTCTCTTTCCGTCCAAACATCATCTCTTAATCTAATCCCGAGTCGAGTCATCGGACCAAACAAATCCTTGTAAAAGGCAGTAGCATGCTCCAACAGAGCAACATCACCTTGGATAATTGTATCTCTGTTTTTCAAAGAGAAAATAGTTCTCTTCCTTTTACAACCATTGGCAGCTCTGTGAAAGAAAGCAGAATTGCTATCACCATGGAGGAGCCAATTCTCTCTAGATCTTTGTCTCCAGAAGGATTCTTCATTGTCCAAGACTGACAGCAAATCCTGCTGCAAAACACTTCTCCTTACCCTTTGTGATGGAGATAATGGAACATTCTCTTCCAGCTCCTCTAGTTCCCTCAATTCATTGGAAATATCTTTCTTCTTTTTAATATCTGGACCTCTCAGATTAGCTCCCCAACCTTTCAGAGCTTTCTTGACATTTTTTAGTTTCTTCATTAATCTGTCCAGACTGTCCTTGGCAAGTACTGGTTGCTCCCTGTTATCACCAGAATTTGACCGGATCAGAGGTGGGCCGCGATTGAAGATGGGCTTGAAGAATATACATAGAAGAAATACATGAATCGGCCTTGTTTACAAAGTTTGGGCTAGTTTGCCCGTGTATCTGTAACATAGTAGGATACGTGTCGATTAGATAGAGTTTGGCTCGTGCCCGGTTGGGATTATTCCCACGTTAGAAAGTCTACGGACTATAAATATGTATCTAGGGTTTATGAAATAAACAACAATCACGTTCACCACAAACCAATCTAGGCGCATCGCCAACTCCCTTGTCTCGAGGGTTTCTTCCGGGTAAGCATCATGCTGCCTAGATCGCATCTTGCGATCTAGGCAGTACATGTTTATTCGCTGTTCATGCGTTGCTCGTACTGAAGCCTTGTTGATGGCGAGCAACGTAGTTATCATAGATGTTTTAGGGTTAGCATTGTTTCATCGTATCATATGCTTTCGTCCATGCAACCCTTAGACATCTAGCCGCCCTTACACCTATCTTGGGTGTAAGGGCGGCACCCCGCTTGATCATTATTTAGTAGATCCGATCCGTCATGATTGCTCCTTGTTCTTCAAGGATTAGTTTAATATCTGCATAGTTAGGCCTTACAAACGGGTTGAAGGATCCAAGTGGCGCGTAGGGTGTAGTTTGCTAGCCCTAGACAGGATGTTCCGAGGATCAACTTCGTGTTGGTTTTTAGGCCTTGTATAGGGTCGGTTTACGATCACCGTGCGTGGCCGCCAGGCTCAATCACGAGTAGGATGTTCCGATTATGTGGTGAAAACCCTAAATCATAGTAGGTCGTTTTAGCTTTATTTTGATCAAGCAGGACCACCATCTGATCGTACACCTCGTACGGATCATGGGTGGATCGGCTCCTTGAGCCGATTCACAGGACAACCTGAGAGCCGATCGAGGCTCGTATTTAATGTTTACGTGTATGCCATGCAGGAAACTAAGCGAGGCACATCCAACACCTTCCTGACCAGGTATAGGTCAGGTGGCACGCCCTTGCACCGAGCATCGGACGTGCGTGCCGAGTCTTTGCGGGCCGTCGCTCGGAGGGACCAGGGCCAGCCGCAGTCCTGGGAGCCTCCCGGCTCTACGGTGTTGCCCGTCGCTGCTCGCCGGTGGGTTTCTGACCGCAACACATTCTGGCACGCCCGGTGGGACGATCTTCGACATCAACCGCATCGCCATCTACATCTGAGATGGCGGAAGGCACTCCAGTCACGTACGAGGATCTGACCGAGGAGCTCAAGAAGAAGCATGACGAGGTCAAAGCGATCCTCGAAGCCGACCTCGTCGGCTCTTTTCACAGAACCCGCTCACACGACATCAGGTGGAAAGGGTTCTCACCGGAAGGCGCGCTCGATGGGGTGGACCTGTCCGCCCCGTCAGAAGAACGCACCAGGTCTCTGCGTCAGGAGATTAACTTCATGGTAGCTCATTCGCTGCACCGCCATTCTGAGAGCCTGGTGAACACTTTGGAGCGTGTCGCTCTTCGCGTGATCCAGGAAATCATGAGGCATCAGTACTCTCCGTCAGGACCAGCTCTGGGGACTCACCAAGGAGAGATGCCACTCCAGTCCCGTCCACCGCTGCCATTCGCGTTGGCAGCACCAGAAGTGCCGAGTTCACCGGCATACGTCGTCTACAAGATCGGTGGTGACCCTAGTGACTACCAGTTCTTGCATGAGGCGCCTAAGGAGATCCCTCACGGATACACGTGCACATACGCGCCAGACTGTAGTAACTGGGCACTCACGAACCAGGCTGCAACAGCAGGGACTTCTGGAACAGCAGGAGGAACTTCGGGAACAGATCTTGAGAAGCAAACGTGGCTAGCTAAGTATGCCACTCCGACGAACCTCCAGAGCTCAGCTCCTGCAGTTGGCTCAGAACTGGAAAAGCAAGCATGGCTGGCTAAGTATGCCACCCCGGCGAATCTTCAGAGTTCGACGCCTGCAGCCATAACCGCGGTTCAGATCAGTACAATCCTAAAAGACCAGTTCGGCATGGTGCCGAAAAGGAGGACAATCGGCTATACCAAGCCGTACCCCAACGAGTACGAGTTGATCCCGCTACCACCCAAATATCGGCTCCCTGATTTCTCCAAGTTTAATGGATCAGATGGTTCCAGCTCCATCGAGTATGTGAGCCGATATTTGGCACAGCTGGGCACGGTCTCAAGCATCGATGAGCTGCGTGTGAGGTTCTTCGCACGAGTCCCTCACAGGATCGGCTTTCGGGTGGTACACATCGCTGCCACCAGATTCAATCCGGACTCGGAAGCGGTTGGAAGAGCAGTTCCACATGCGGTATCACTCGGAGGCTTCCGAGGCCGGCATTGCCGATCTAGCACAAGTACGACGAAGCGCGGAGAAACAGTGTCAGAATATGTCCAGCGCTTCAGGACCGTTAGGAACCGATGCTATTCGGCTCATGTGACTGAAAAAGAAGCAGTCGAGTTGGCGGTGGTGGGTCTCGCATCACCGATCAAGGACGTGGCCTCCCAAGCAGACTACCCTTCACTGGCGCACATGGTGCAGAAGCTGTCAGCATATGAACAGCGCCACCCAGATGTATACCAGGATAAATTCAAGCGTGCGGTGGTCCTGGTTGAGGCTGATGAAGATGAAGGCTCGCGGGAGATCAAGAGGTAGCAAGTGGCTGAATGGACTCGGGGGCAAGCCCCGTGTCCTGTAAGTGGGTTAAGCCACAAGGTCCTCCAAGAGGGTTTGACTTCGATGTCGCCAAGGCTGAGCAAATTTTCGACCTCTTACTTAAGGAGAAGCGACTAAGGTTACCCGAAGGCCACAAGATCCCCACGGTGCAGGAGCTGAACGGAAAGCCATACTGCAATTGGCATAACACGTTCACCCACGCCACCAACGACTGCAGGGTGTGGCGTCAGCAGGTCCAAATGGCGATAGAACAAGGGCGTCTAATTTTAAGCCAGTACGCCATGAAGGTCGACACACACCCCTTCCCCGCCGTTAACATGGTGGAGTACACTTACCCTGGAGGGTGCCAGCCAGGATTCTCATTCAACATCAACATGATAGGACCTGGGCACCACTCTGGTAAGGACGGAGACGAGGGCAGCTGCTCTCATAACGAGGACAAGGAAGAAGCCGTTCCACGCGATCGGCTCCGACACTTCCCAAAAATCTATGGACGAATGTTGCGAAACCTTCCTTGAGCGATTCAATCAACATGGAGGCCGATCCCAGCAATCGGCCAAGATTATCCTCGCCATACGTTCTGCCTGTGTTCAACGTCGATCTAATTGGCAGCGGTTTTACGTCGGCTGATGAGATGGAAGAAGTCAACATTGGTCCTAACGGAGCCGACGTTCAGATACAGTGCCTTGGCTAACTATAGAGCCGATATCCGCAGTTACCTGGCAGATTCGGCTCGGGGGGCACCTAGTCAGAGGAACAGGTGCGATACATGTGCAGTGAAATATTGGGGGCCGATGGAAAGATCGGCCAGTAAAAAAAAATCAGTACATGTAAAAAGCCGATGCACGGCCGTCGACTTCAGAATGTAAAAAGCCGATGCACGGCCGTCGACTTTAGACAAGTTCAGCGAAACAAGTTCAGCAAAACATTCGTCAGTTTGCACAAAGAGGCTCTACTGAAGAAAAGCGTTGAGGGCGTGAAGGGCATCGGCACGGATTCGATCCACCTCGGCGATCTCAGCCTCATCGTCCTCGTCTCTGCCCGTCACCAGCTGACTGCTCAGGGCACGAATTTCAGCCAGATCGGTCTTCAGATCGGCTGTGAGGCCTTTTGCTTCCTCTTGAGAGCGAGCAATGAGGGTTTCCTTGTCTTGGATAAGTTGTTTGGTCTCCACGACCCTCTTTTCAAGGTCCTCCGAGTTCCTTGCGCAAGATCTCGAGTTCGGCACTATTGGTAGAAGTGTCGGTTTTGGCGTCTAAAGCGGCCTTCTTCTCGTTGAGCCGTTGACATTTGTCTGCAATATCGGCTCTCAACGGAAGCTGGGCGCGGCGAAGAGTAATTCTTTGACGAGCCGATTGCACCCTTGACCTGAAAACCGACAAAGTCACAGCCGGCCAAAGCTTAACCTGCAGCGTCACCGGGAGATGGGGCTGGATGTCTTCGAGGATGCCTTTGATCGCCTCGGGGTTTTCGACCAGGGTTTCGACCGAGGAGGAGAGCAAAACCTTGAGACGCTGGAGCGGGCCATGGACCGTGCTAGGGCTTGGCTCTTCACCTGCTTTGGAAGTAGCTGGCTCGATGGAGTCGGGATCGAACGTCAGCAAGCTTGAAAGATCACAACCCTGACAGATGAACAAGAGCAGTATGAGCATACAACAAAGGAAAAGGGTATGCCCGAGAGAGTGGAGCGTACCTCTCCCAAAGAAGGAAGGGCAGCCGATGTTGTGACAATCAGCTTTTCGGTGGACTGGGCCAGGTTAGCCACTTGGTCAGCCACGCTCGGCGAGGTGGTCAGGCCGAGCGCGGCGGATGGCATCGGTACCTCTTCAACGTCCCCGCTAGAGGTCCCATTAGTCTGCAAAAGAAATGTTGAGCCGATCCAATTAGCAACGGGACGGTATGGAATATGAGCTGTTGAGGTAATTACATTTGAAACTTCCTGGCTCGGCGAGGAAACTCGTGGGTCTTTGCGAGCCCTTTTGACGCATCGACGCTTCATGCGTGACCCCGTTTTGATCGGAGCTTGAAGGTCAGCAGGTTCGGGAGTCGACCTTTTCCTAGAAGCCGACGCTGGCGAGTCCGTCTGGCTCTGTGTGGTGGATCTCTCAGAATCGCTCGGGGTGGAGTCCCTTGGGCTGGACTGTGCTTCCTCACTGGAGTTCTCTTCAGTGGAAGTCTGAAAGAAGAGGTACAACCATGTTACAAAAGATTGGGAAGGCAAATGTGTTTGGTCAAGACACGAGTCAGCTTACATGCAAGCTTGCTTGGACATGAGCTTTGCGCTTCAGGGTTTTCTGGCAGCTACTTTCCTCACTGCCTTCCTCACCTGGGTTGAGGCTCGGGGGGCAACTGACCCCGAGGATGCTTTACTCTTGGGAGCCGATTTCGGTGAAATCGGCTGGCTCTGCATTATGACCTTCTTCAAGGGCTGTGAGCTCTGACAGAAGAGAACCACCGGGGCTGGTGGAAGGAACTTGAAAGGGGAGCCGTAGGCTTGTGTGGGCTCTGGGCCATCCTGTTGCTGCCAAGGAATAAAGTCAGGTTGCAGACAATCATCATGAGCCATTGCAAGTAATTTATATGTAATGGTACCTGGTGTGCAGGAACGTCATATTCAGCATCAAGTTGCTTCAGCAACGGTCCTAGAGCTCTTCTGAAGGCGTGGGTCTTCCACATCGACCACCAAGTCTCGAAGCCATCGGTAGTGGTGGTGAAACAGAGGTTATGAGGAATTGGAATGGCCAGAGCGTCAAAGAAGGTATAGCACCTTTGGCCAGTAAGAATGTCAGGCAGTTCAGCCCTGCTTGCTGTCAGGTGGTGGAGAAAGAAGTGTGGGGGCACTTGCCCGAGGCCAAGCTGCCGGGCTACTACCACCGGTTGGTAAGACTCATAACCAGTGCTTGATGATCCTGTTTGAGGTACTCATGCCAACTCGGGAGAAAGCAAGGACGGATCATGGTAGAGTACGAGTGCTGGGTGCCAGGCGTCATCGGCAAGGGCTGTCTAATCGAAAGGAGACCGGGTTCTCAAAGATTTCCGATTCGAGTATAGGGGAAGAACAGGGGGTTGTCCGGGCCTTGGAAGAAAATCTTGAACCACTCGCTCGCTTCCTTGGGGATCAGCCTGATGCCTGGGAGACTATACAGAGCTTGGCCGTAGCTAGTGCATCGGATATCCTTCCCATTTGCATCTCGGAAGGTGCAGGTGGCCAAAGGTGGGAAATTTGGGATTTGGTTTTGAAAGTACAATTGAGCCCATAATTGAATAAACCACCAGGGGCCTCCTGTTTTGACTGTCCTTTGGGAGAACAGTTTGACGGACATCAGTTGAAGAGATCGATAGACTTCTCCAAGGAGCAGTTTTCCAAGGCCAAGTTGAGTACCTTTGGCGAGCTCATAGGCCAGGGAGAGGTAGTTCTTGGTTGGGGCGAGTGAAGGACCACAAAATATGAAGTGCTCCAGCCAGAAGTTCAAGAAAGCTGTGTGCTCTCTTTCTGTCACAGGGCCTTTGGTTTTCATATAATGCCTGAGGTAGGCGCCCCAGCTTGTACACTCTGTTTTGGAGGAAAGGGTGAAAGGGACCTTTGGCAATTTAAAGGCGAGAGGGCTTGGGGATGCAATGTCCAAGCTCGTGATCATGGCCACGTCCAGCAGAGTTGGTGTCATGGGGCCATGGCCGAACATGAAGCAATTTAGTGCATCAGACCAAAAGTAGCCGATGGTTTTCAGGATGTTCTCATTCTTTTCAAGAGGAGACAATGATAATGACAAGGCATCGGCTATCCCTATCGTATCCCAGGTAGCGTAGTGTGTTTTGGACACTCTACTGTACCATGCCACCCAACCTTCGGGAGGATTAGGCCAGGCTCGCAGGCAGTCGGCCCAGGAAGTCAGATCTAAATTCTGGTTCGCGAAGGGGATTCTATTGGCCTCGCATGAGATTAAGTGAGCGGGACTCTCGGAAGAACGGGGGCCAAGACACATAGAGTTTGGGAGAGAAGGGTGCGGCAGCAGGATATCTGAAACCTAAAATTGATAACGGAATAAGGCATTAATTCAGGTGTTTGCTGTTTAATCCTAACATTGATTCGGATGGCGTAGAGGCGGTTGAGGATTACCTTCAGACCGGAGACCATGGCGTTGGCGTTGGATGATTCCGCCATTTGATGCGCTGAGGAATTGGGACGGCGTGGTTGAGATCTGAGATTCGTGGGGCTGCTTGGGCGGCGATTTGGGGATCTGAGTTTGAAGGAGATATGCCCTAGAGGCAATAATAAAGTGGTTATTATTTATATCTCTATGTTTATGATAAATGTTTATATGTCATGCTATAATTGTATTAACCGAAACATTAGTACATGTGTGATATGTAGACAACAAGAAGTCCCTAGTATGCCTCTTAAACTAGCTTGTTGATTAATGGATGATTAGTTTCATAATCATGAACATTGGATGTTATTAATAACAAGGTTATATCATTATATGAATGATGTAATGGACACACCCAATTAAGCGTAGCATAAGATCTCGTCATTAAGTTATTTGCTATAAGCTTTCGATACATAGTTACCTAGTCCTTATAACCATGAGATCATGTAAATCACTTATATCGGAAAGGTACTTTGATTACATCAAACACCACTGCGTAAATGGGTGGCTATAAAGGTGGGATTAAGTATCCGGAAAGTATGAGTTGAGGCACATGGATCAACAGTGGGATTTGTCCATCCCGATGACGGATAGATATACTCTGGGCCCTCTCGGTGGAATGTCGTCTAATGTCTTGCAAGCATATGAATGAGTTCATAAGAGACCACATACCACGGTACGAGTAAAGAGTACTTGTCAGGAGACGAGGTTGAACAAGGTATGGAGTAATACCAAAGATCAAACCTCGGACAAGTAAAATATCGCGTGACAAAAGGAATTGGTATCGTATGTGAATGGTTCATTCGATCACTAAGTCATCGTTGAATATGTGGGAGCCATTATGGATCTCCAGATCCCGCTATTGGTTATTGGTCGGAGTGAGTACTCAACCATGTCCGCATAGTTCACGAACCGTAGGGTGACACACTTAAAGTTGGATGTTGAAATGGTAGTACTTGAATATGGAATGGAGTTCGAATATTTGTTCGGAGTCCCGGATGAGATCCCGGACATCATGAGGAGTTCCGGAATGGTCCGGAGAATAAGATTCATATATAGGATGTCATTTTATGTGAATAAAATGTCGCGGAAGGTTCTATGGAAGGTTCTAGAAGGTTCTAGAATAGTCCGGAAGAAACCACCAAGGAAGGTGGAGTCCACATGGGACTCCACCTCCATGGCCGGCCAACCCTAGTGGGGGAGGAGTCCCAAGTGGACTCCCCTTTGGGGGCCGGCCACCCCCCCCATATGGGAGGTGGAACTCCCACCTTGGTGGGAGTCCTAGCTTGGGTAGGTTTCCCCACCATATGGAAGGTTTTTGGTTCGGGTCTTATTCGAAGACTTGGAGACCAACACTTGGGGTTCCACCTATATAATGAGGGGCCAAGGGGAGGGGGCCGGCCACCCAAGAACCACCAAGGTGGCCGCACCCCATAGTGGCCGGCGCCCCCCTCTCCCCAAACCCTAGCCGCCCCGCTCCTCCACTTCCCGCACGCTTAGCGAAGCTCCGCCGGACTTCTCCACCACCACCGACACCACGCCGTCGTGCCGTCGGATTCAAGAGGAGCTACTACTTCCGCTGCCCGCCGGAACGGGAGGTGGACGTCGTCTTCATCAACAACCGAACGTGTGACCGAGTACGGAGGTGCTGCCCGTTCGTGGCGCCGGAACCGATCGTGATCAAGATCTTCTACGCGCTTTTGCAAGCGGCAAGTGAACATCTACCGCAGCAACAAGAGCCTCATCTTGTAGGCTTTGGAATCTCTTCAAGGGTAATACTCGATACACCCTCGTTGCTACCGTCTTCTAGATTGCATCTTGGCTTGGATTGCGTGTTCGCGGTAGGAAAATTTTTGTTTTCTATGCAACGTTATCCTACAAGTGGTATCGAGCCGTGTCTATGCATAGATGGTTGCACGAGTAGAACACAATGGTTTTGTGGGCGTTGATGCTCTTGTTATCTTTAGTTGAGTACTTTGCATCTTTATGGCATAGTGGGATGAAGCGGCTCGGACTAACTTTACATGACCGCGTTCATGAGACTTGTTCCTCGTTCGACATGCAACTTGTATTGCATAAGAGGCTTTGCGGGTGTCTCGTCTCTCCTACTATAGTAAAGATTCAATTTACTCTTCTATTGACAACATTAGTATCAACGTTGTGGTTCATGTTCGTAGGTAGATTAGATCTATATCGAAAACCCTAAACCACGTAAAATATGCAAACCAAATTAGAGAGCGTCTAACTTGTTTTTGCAGGGTTTGGTGATGTGATATGGCCATAATGTGAGGATGAATATGTATGAGATGATCATTATTGTATTGTGGCAACCGGCAGGAGCCTTATGGTTGTCTTTAAATTTCATGTTGAGTAGTATTTCAAAGTAGTTGTAATAGTTGCTACATGGAGGACAATCATGAAGACGGCGCCATTGACCTTGGTGCTTTGCCGACGATGATGGAGATCATGCCCGAAGATGATGGAGATCATGTTCGTGCTTTGGAGATGAAGACCAAAGGCGCAAAGACAAAAGGACCATATCATATCACATATGAACTGCATGTGATGTTAATCCTTTTATGCATCTTATTTTGCTTAGATCGCGACGGTAGCATTATAAGATGATCCCTCACTAAAATCTCAAGATAATAAAGTGTTCATCCTTAGTAGCACCGTTGCCAAGACTTGTCGTTTCGAAGCATCTCGTGATGATCGGGTGTGATAGAATCAACAAGTGCATACAACGGGTGCAAGCCAGCTTTGCACATGCGGATACTAAGGTGGCCTTGACGAGCCTAGCATGTACGTACATGGTCTCGGAACACGTGATACCGAAAGGTAGAGCATGAATCATATGATTGATATGATGAACACTTTGAGTGTTCGCCATTGAAATTACACCTTGTCTCGTGATGATCGGACTATGGTGTGGTGGATTTGGTTCGTGTGATCACTAAGACAATGCGAGGGATATTGTTTTGAGTGGGAGTTCACCTAGATTTTTAATTATATTGAATTAAAATTTGAACTCAATTTGTCATAAACTTAGTCTAAACTATTGCAAATATATGTTGTAGAGATGGCGTCCCCAATCAATTTTAACCAGCTTCCTAGAGAAAGAAAAGCTTAAGAGCAACGGTAGCAACTTCACCGACCGGTTCCGTCATGTGAGGATCTTCCTCTCTGGCGGAAATCCGCAATATGTGCTTGATGCACCGCTAGGTGACCCTCCTGCAGAAACTGAAACCGATGAAGTAAAAGCTGTTTACGAGACTCGGAAAACTCGGTACTCTCAAGTTCAGTGTGCCATCCTGTGCAGTCTGGAATCCGATCTTCAAAACCGTTTTGAGCACCACGATCCTCATGAGTTGATGAAAGAGTTGAAGACTATTTTCGAGACTCATGCGGCCGTGGAATGCTATGAAGCATCAAAACATTTCTTCAGCTGTATGATGGAAGAAGGCAGCTCCATTAGTGAGCACATGCTCGCCATGACCGGGCATGCGAAGAAACTCAGTGACTTGGGAATAGTGATTCCTAACAGACTAGGGATTAATCGTGTCCTTCAATCACCGCCACCAAGTTACAAGAACTTTGTGATGAACTACAATATGCAGTAACATGAACAAGGAGTTACTCGAACTCTTTGGCATGCTAAAAGCTCGCTGAGATTGAGATCAAGAAAGAGCACCAAGTGTTGATGGTCAACAAGACCACTAGTTTCAAGAAACAGGGCAAGTCTAAGGGAAAATTCAAGAAGGGTGGCAAGAAAGCTGCCACGCCTCCTATGAAACCTAAGAACGGCCCTAAGCCCGATGCTCGAGTGCTATTACCGCAAGGAGAAGGGACATTGGAAGCGTAATTGCTCCAAGTATCCGGCTGATCCGAAGAGCGGCCTTGTCAAGAAGAAGAAAGAAGGTATATCTGATATACATGTTATAGATGTTTATCTCATCGGTTCTCGTTCTAGTACCTGGGTATTTGATACCGGTTCGGTTGCTCATATCCGTAACTCGAAACAGGAACTAAAGAATAAACGAAGACTACCGAAAGATGAAGTGACAATGCGCGTTGGAAATGGATCCAAAGTCGATGTGATCGCTGTCGGCACACTTCCTCTACATCTACCTTCGGGATTAGTTTTAAGCCTAAATAATTGTTATTTTGTACCCGCGTTGAGCATGAACATTATATCTGGATCTTGTTTAATGCAAGACGGTTATTCATTCAAGTCTGAGAATAATGGTTGTTCTATTTTTATGAATAATATCTTTTATGGTCGAGCACCACAAAAGAATGGCTTATTTCTGTTAGATCTCGATAGTAGTGATACTCATATACATAACATTGATGCTAAGCGAATTAAATTGAATGATAATTCTACTTATATGTGGCACTGTCGTCTTGGTCATATTGGAGTGAAACGCATGAAGAAACTCCATACCGATGGATTACTTGAATCACTTGACTTTGAGTCACTTGATAGATGCGAAGCATGTCTAATGGGAAAAATGACTAAGACTCCATTTTCTAGTATGATGGAGCGAGCTACTGACTTATTGGAAATCATACATACCGATGTGTGCGGACCAATGAGTGTAGCATCGCGCGGTGGTTATCGTTATGTTCTAACCTTCACAGATGATCTGAGTAGATATGGGTATATCTATTTCATGAAACATAAATCCGAAACTTTCGAGAAGTTTAAGGAATTTCAAAGTGAAGTAGAAAATCAACGTAACAAGAAGATCAAATTTCTACGATCCGATCGTGGAGGTGAATATCTGAGTTATGAGTTTGGCATGCATTTAAAGAAATGCGGAATACTTTCACAATTGACACCGCCGGGAACACCACAACGAAACGGTGTGTCCGAACGTCGTAATCGAACTCTCTTAGATATGGTTCGATCTATGATGTCTCTTACTGATTTGCCATTATCATTTTGGAGTTATGCATTAGAGACAGCCGCATTCACTTTAAATAGAGCACCATCAAAATCCGTAGAAACGACACCGTATGAATTATGGTTTAATAAGAAACCTAAGCTCGTCGTTCTCGAAAGTTTGGGGTTGCGAAGCCTATGTAAAGAAGTTACAACCGGACAAGCTAGAACCCAAAGCGGAGAAATGCGTCTTCATAGGATACCCTAAGGAAACTATAGGGTATACTTTCTATCACAAATTCGAAGGCAAAATATTTGTTGCTAAGAACGGAACCTTTCTTGAGAAAGAATTTCTCACTAAAGAAGTGACTGGAAGAAAAGTAGAACTCGATGAGATTGATGAATCTATACTCGTTCATCAGAGTAGCGCAAGCACGGAAGTTGTACTCGTACCGCCTACACCGGCAACGAGGAAGCTAATGATAATGATCATAAAACTTCGAACGAGGAAACTACCGAACCTCGCAGATCGACAAGGGAACGTGCCACTCCTGATTGGTATGATCCTTGTCTAAATGTCATGATTGTGGATAACAATGATGAGGACCCTGCGACGTATGAAGAAGCGATGATGAGCCCAGATTCCAACAAATGGCAAGAAGCCATGAAATCCGAAATGGGATCCATGTATGATAACAAAGTATGGACTTTGGTAGACTTACTTGATAGCCGAAAGGCTGTCAAGAATAAATGGATCTTCAAGAGAAAAACGAGATGCCGATGGTAATATTACTCGTCTATAAAGCTCGACTTGTCGCAAAGGGTTTTCGACAAATTCAAGGAGTTGACTACGATGAGACTTTCTCACCTGTAGCGAAGCTAAAATCTGTGAGGATTTTGTTAGCAATAGCTGCATTTTTCGATTATGAGATTTGGCAGATGGATGTCAAAACGGCATTCCTTAATGGAGACATTGAGGAAGAGTTGTATATGGTACAACCCAAAGGTTTTGTCGATCCTAAAAATGCTGACAAAGTATGCAAACTTCAGCGTTCAATCTATGGACTGAAGCAAGCATCAAGAAGTTGGAACCGACGCTTTGATAAGGTGATCAAAGACTTCGGGTTTATACAGTGTCATGGAGAGGCCTGTATTTACAAGAAAGTGAGTGGGAGCTCAGTAGCATTCCTGATATTATATGTAGATGACATATTATTAATTGGGAATGATATAGAACTAGTAAGCAGTGTAAAAGGTTATTTGAATAATAGTTTTTCAATGAAAGACCTTGGTGAAGCATCGTATATATTAGGCATCAAGATTTATAGAGATAGATCAAGACGTCTAATAGGGCTATCACAGAGTACATATCTGGACAAGATTCTAAAGAAATTTAGAATGGACGAAAGTAAGAAAGGGTTCTTACCTATGTTACTGAGCAAGGTCTTGAGTAAGACTCAAGGACCGGCTACGGCAGAAGAAAGAGAAAGGATGAGTAATATCCCCTATGCCTCGGCGAGTAGGATCTATCATGTATGCCATGCTATGTACTAGACCGGATATAGCATATGCCGTTAGTCCGACTAGCAGATATCAAAGTGATCCAGGAATGGAACATCTGGACAGCGGTCAAGAATATCCTGAAGTACTTGAAAAGAACTAAGGATATGTTTCTTTGTTATGGAGGTGACCAAGAGCTCGTTGTAAATGGTTACACCGATGCAAGTTGGAACACTGATCCTGATGACTCTAAGTCACAGTCTGGGTACGTGTTTATATTGAATGGTGCCTGCAGTAAGTCGGGCAAGCTCGAAGCGGTGCACGGTGGCGAAGTCTTCAACAGAATCGAGTACATAGCAGCTTCGGAGGCTTCATCGAAGCGGTATGGATGAAGAGGTTCATTGTAGAGCTCGGTGTGGTTCCTAGTGCATTGGACCCATTAATCATTTATCGTGATAACATGGGTGCCATCGCCAATGCACAAGAGCCAAGGTCACACAAGAGGCTGAAGCATATCAAGCTGCGTTACCACTCGATTCGCGAGTACATCGAAGATGGAGAAGTAAAGATTTGCAAAGTACACACTGATCTGAATGTAGCAGATCCGTTGACTAAAGCTCTCCCTAGGGCAAAACATGACCAACACCAAAATGCCATGGGTGTTAGGTATATTACAATGTAATCTAGATTATTGACTCTAGTGCAAGTGGGAGATCGAAGGAGATATGCCCTAGAGGCAATAATAAAGTGGTTATTATTTATATCTCTATGTTTATGATAAATGTTTATATGTCATGCTATAATTGTATTGACCGAAACATTAGTACATGTGTGATATGTAGACAACAAGAAGTCCCTAGTATGCCTCTTAAACTAGCTTGTTGATTAATGGATGATTAGTTTCATAATCATGAACATTGGATGTTATTAATAACAAGGTTATATCATTATATGAATGATGTAATGGACACACCCAATTAAGCGTAGCATAAGATCTCGTCATTAAGTTATTTGCTATAAGCTTTCGATACATAGTTACCTAGTCCTTATAACCATGAGATCATGTAAATCACTTATATCGGAAAGGTACTTTGATTACATCAAACACCACTGCGTAAATGGGTGGCTATAAAGGTGGGATTAAGTATCCGGAAAGTATGAGTTGAGGCACATGGATCAACAGTGGGATTTGTCCATCCCGATGACGGATAGATATACTCGGGCCCTCTCGGTGGAATGTCGTCTAATGTCTTGCAAGCATATGAATGAGTTCATAAGAGACCACATACCACGGTACGAGTAAAGAGTACTTGTCAGGAGACGAGGTTGAACAAGGTATGGAGTAATACCAAAGATCAAACCTCGGACAAGTAAAATATCGCGTGACAAAAGGAATTGGTATCGTATGTGAATGGTTCATTCGATCACTAAGTCATCGTTGAATATGTGGGAGCCATTATGGATCTCCAGATCCCGCTATTGGTTATTGGTCGGAGTGAGTACTCAACCATGTCCGCATAGTTCACGAACCGTAGGGTGACACACTTAAAGTTGGATGTTGAAATGGTAGTACTTGAATATGGAATGGAGTTCGAATATTTGTTCGGAGTCCCGGATGAGATCCCGGACATCATGAGGAGTTCCGGAATGGTCCGGAGAATAAGATTCATATATAGGATGTCATTTTATGTGAATGAAATGTCGCGGAAGGTTCTATGGAAGGTTCTAGAAGGTTCTAGAATAGTCCGGAAGAAACCACCAAGGAAGGTGGAGTCCACATGGGACTCCACCTCCATGGCCGGCCAACCCTAGTGGGGGAGGAGTCCCAAGTGGACTCCCCCTTAGGGGGCCGGCCACCCCCCCCCCATATGGGAGGTGGAACTCCCACCTTGGTGGGAGTCCTAGCTTGGGTAGGTTTCCCCCCCATATGGAAGGTTTTGGGTTCGGGTCTTATTCGGAGACTTGTAGTCCAACACTTGGGGCTTCCACCTATATAATGAGGAGCCAAGGGGAGGGGGCCGGCCACCCAAGAACCACCAAGGTGGCCGCACCCCATAGTGGCCGGCGCCCCCTCTCCCCAAACCCTAGCCGCCCCGCTCCTCCACTTCCCGCACGCTTAGCGAAGCTCCGCCGGACTTCTCCACCACCACCGACACCACGCCGTCGTGCTGTCGGATTCAAGAGGAGCTACTACTTCCGCTGCCCGCTGGAACGGGGAGGTGGACGTCGTCTTCATCAACAACCGAACGTGTGACCGAGTACGGAGGTGCTGCCCGTTCGTGGCGCCGGAACCGATCGTGATCAAGATCTTCTACGCGCTTTGCAAGCGGCAAGTGAACGTCTACCGCAGCAACAAGAGCCTCATCTTGTAGGCTTTGGAATCTCTTCAAGGGTAAGACTCGATACACCCTCGTTGCTACCGTCTTCTAGATTGCATCTTGGCTTGGATTGCGTGTTCGCGGTAGGAAAATTTTTGTTTTCTATGCAACGTTATCCTACAGAGTTTGCTTTCTCAGATGGAGGTCGCAGGTTACCGTTTGGAGGAGCAGTTAGGTTGGCCTTACTCTTGTTTTATCGTAGAGGCTGGTGTGATACCATCGGCTCTTTTGGGGAGTGCTTGACTTTGACTATCGGCAAAGTTAAATGAAAACACTCCTTCATTTTAAGAAGGATTTTTTAGATTGGTGATAAAGTCGAGGAGGCAAACGCCACGACATGACCCGACGAAGAAAAAGCAGAGTGATTTTGGAATTGTCATTTCCAAAACCAGGGGGCATGTGTTATCACCAGAATTTGACCGGATCAGAGGTGGGCCGCGATTGAAGATGGGCTTGAAGAATATACATAGAAGAAATACATGAATCGGCCTTGTTTACAAAGTTTGGGCTAGTTTGCCCGTGTATCACGTAACATAGTAGGATACGTGTCGATTAGATAGAGTTTGGCTCGTGCCCGGTTGGGATTATTCCCACGTTAGAAAGTCTACGGACTATAAATATGTATCTAGGGTTTATGAAATAAACAACAATTACGTTCACCACAAACCAATCTAGGCGCATCGCCAACTCCCTTGTCTCGAGGGTTTCTTCCGGGTAAGCATCATGCTGCCTAGATCGCATCTTGCGATCTAGGCAGTACACGTTATTCGCTGTTCATGCGTTGCTCGTACTGAAGCCTTGTTGATGGCGAGCAACGTAGTTATCATAGATGTTTTAGGGTTAGCATTGTTTCATCGTATCATATGCTTTCGTCCATGCAACCCTTAGACATCTAGCCGCCTTACACCTATCTTGGGTGTAAGGGCGGCACCCCGCTTGATCATTATTTAGTAGATCCGATCCGTCATGATTGCTCCTTGTTCTTCAAGGATTAGTTTAATATCTGCATAGTTAGGCCTTACAAACGGGTTGAAGGATCCAGGTGGCGCGTAGGGTGTAGTTTGCTAGCCCTAGACAGGATGTTCCGAGGATCAACTTCGTGTTGGTTTTTAGACCTTGTCTAGGGTCGGTTTACGATCACCGTGCGTGGCCGCCAGGCTCAATCACGAGTAGGATGTTCCGATTATGTGGTGAAAACCCTAAATCGTAGTAGGTCGTTTTAGCTTTATTTTGATCAAGCAGGACCACCATCCGATCGTACACCTCGTACGGATCATGGGTGGATCGGCTCCTTGAGCCGATTCACGGGACAACCTGAGAGCCGATCGAGGCTCGTATTTAATGTTTACGTGTATGCCATGCAGGAAACTAAGCGAGGCACATCCAACACCTTCCTGACCAGGTATAGGTCAGGTGGCACGCCCTTGCACCAGCATCGGACGTGCGTGTCGAGTCTTTGCGGGCCGTCGCTCGGAGGGACCAGGGCCAGCCGCAGTCCTGGGAGCCTCCCGGCTCTACAGTGTTGCCCGTCGCTGCTCGCCGGTGGGTTTCTGACCGCAACACTCTCAACATCTTTTGACTCTATCCAGGAAATTATCCTCTTTGAGCCATCTTTTTTCAAATCTGAAATCTCTTTTCTTTACCATGATATCCAGTGTATCCAAAATCAAAGGATTATGATCAGATATATCTCTCACCAACTTGTGAACTGTTACAAGAGGAAAAAGTTCCTCCCAAGAACTACTCATCAGAAATCTATCTAACTTTTCCAAGGTGGGATCACAATGATTATTAGACCAAGTATATTGACCACCAGCCATATGAATCTCTCTTAAGGCACAGGTATTAATGATGGAGTTGAAAATATCTGACCATTTGTTATGAGGCATTATGGCCAGTGTTATATGATATATGGCTCAAATGTCCACTGACTTGCATAATTAAAATCTGCACATCGTTGCGGATTTTTTGATATCACTCAGATTTAGCTGGCAGCATTACGGAATACTAATGTGCCTCGCTATATTTTAAAAATGATACACGTTAGTCAATTGAGATGGAAGAGCATGGAGATGACTTATATTTTTTTCCATCCACTGAACAAATCAGTTTTAAACGTCCTTTGTTGTTTCTTTTCTTCTTCTCCAGATGTTTATTGACTATAGGTCACATACTGTAGAAGATACAAATAATCTCTCTTTTCTATTGATAATTGAAGTTATTAATTTTGTGGTGGTGACCATAATCGCATAATAATCAAAATACATGCCCTGCATTGTTGCTGCTGAGCACTATTCTCTTTTCTGTGTACATATTTGCAGATGTTGAGGTGTGACCCTGAGTGCTTAGGTTTGATTAGAAACGGTTTTTTCGCCGTCGTTGCCAAGGTTCCAGTGATTGACTATGTGTGTTGCAGGTGTTGTCCTATCCTGCATACCTTGCTTCTATTTTTTTAGAAATTCGTAGGTATCATAGGTTATTCCCGAGCACTTCACTGAATAGCTCCTCTATTTGACACCCTCATATGAATTCTATTGCAGAGTAACATTTATTGTGTGGCCAGACTTTGCCCGGCCACGCCCCTTGGGCAGCGGCGGAGGAGGGAGGAGGCAGGTGGAGGGGGTGGGAGGCGCGGCGGCTAGGGTTCATGTGGCTGATTAGCCCCTTCCTGATAGCTGGCCATTCAAGCTTCATGATGTTTTCTTGGTTTTATAATTATATGTGATGGTTCGCTGTTAATTCAGCCAAATATCATTCTTGTGGTCCAGTTGCATGTTATACGATGAACACACCCAGTACGAAGGTTAAACGCAATATCCTGTATTTTCAGATAGTTGATCGTGTTGCTGTGCATGTGCTTCGCTGGAGCTGTGGTTCCCAAATTAAATCATACATTCAGGTATTGCCTTCCAATTTCATATCATGTTCTCTCCAGTTAGTGTCCACTTATTTTTCGGTTGGTGAAAATCACATAGACAAAAGTTGTTTCATACAAACCTACTAATTTTGTATATTCAGCACTTAGTTAGCTCAAGAGAAATAGGGCTTAGTGTAGGTTCCCACTTTTGATTTATTTAGTGTTCCAGTAGCCCAATTAATCTATGTAAGGTAAGCAGGCATGTATATGGTTTTGCAGCCAAAGAACAATGAAGATCAGGTCACAAGATTAGTGTGGCTTCGAAGAATAGAATAATCATGTGAGCCTATTGCAAAAATAGATCTGGTGTTTTCCATAATGATTTTTCCCCGATCACTGTACTTATCTGGTGTTTTTTAGTTTCTAGCTGCATTTGAAAGTAAGAACTTGACAGATTAGTGCAACCATTTTAAATTTTAGTTTACACTGTAATTGGAGAAAGAGGAGATGCTAGGATCCTGGGTGATGAAATAATGTTGCAGTGATAAATGTTGGTTTTGACTCCAGATTGCTACTTGTGGATGCTTTATTTGAAGGCTTTATCTTCAGACAAACACTTAAAGGTAATTCTTACTGGAAATTATTCCATGTTTGTAAAAAAAAAAATCCACGGTTGCCTCTTGTGCAACTTTAGCTAATTGAAACATGATACTTTGCGTAAGATGTATTGTGTATGCTCAAAGATTTTACTCTAGGTTTATATTGTGAACCCAAATATTGCTGAATAGAACTAAAGGTGAGTTCTAAATGGAGATTGATTATATATTTCTTTAGGGCCAAAAAGGTCGGATGCTTCAAACTTTTTTATTACAGCATTTTCCAAATCAGCTACCCCGTACGAATTAAGCAATGTTACCACCAGGTTGTAGCATTAGCTGGTTATGGAGCATTTTGGTTGTTATGACCGAATTCCCTTGTTTTCCTCCCTTGCCATCATGCCATTATTCGAAATATAGTTGTCATGCTAGGTAAAGTGGGATTATGTATGCCACTGTCGTACATTTTTACTAAAGTGTGCACTTCTCATTTGCTAACTTCTATCTTAGTAGTCTTTTT
This sequence comes from Lolium rigidum, assembly GCF_022539505.1. Classification (NCBI taxonomy): domain Eukaryota; kingdom Viridiplantae; phylum Streptophyta; class Magnoliopsida; order Poales; family Poaceae; genus Lolium; species Lolium rigidum. The sequence continues at coordinate 238,037,818 of NC_061510.1, read as the reverse complement.
CGATGTTTTGTCTGTATATATGATACATAATGCTTATTTGTACCTCTTTTTTGTTACCAAATGGTCATCTTAATTTTCAAATAGGTCCATCTAAATACTATTTGCCAAAAAATATCTGTGGTCATTAATAGCTAGCAGGCCAAACAAAAATGTAATAACCAGATTGTAAATATAGTTGTCATGCTAGGTAAAGTGGGATTATGTATGCCACTGTCATACATTTTTACTAAAGTGTGCACTTCCCATTTGCTAACTTCTATCTTAGTAGTCTTTTTCGATGTTTTGTCTGCATATATGATACAAAATGTTTTGTCTGCATATATGATACAAAATGTTTTCGATTGGCGGAACGAGCTTCAGAAGGGAAAGGAGTAGGACAAAGGTGTCGTCACAGAAGACGTAGGGCTGAGATCAGGGGAAGGAGGTGGCGGGAGGGAGACTGCAGCGACTGTGATGAGCTCCGCTTTCTTCCGCGCTGTTAGATCTTCTTTTTATCTGTACGTGGCTTTTTATTTCTTTCCATCACATTTATACTGCTTCTGGTTTTGTATTCCTGTTGCCTTATAATGGATTAGTCCTTATGTCCGCTTCCATATGATTGGACGTGTTGGTGGCCGCTGGCCAGGTCAACATCTAAGATCGCCTCAAGGTGTTACCCCTGCACCATCTGTTTGTGTTACACGTTATGCTCCTTCCGGTGGTGAGCGGGCTGGTCTCAAGTCTTTGGGAAGGATCATGCTTGGTCTCATCGGTTTATTGCTCCTCTGTTTCGCCCACTATCGACACGCCTCTCACCTGCTAATTTTATTTCTGAAACTTTACATGCCAACCTGTATTTCTTGCTTTAATTATTGCTTTCAGATGTTGTAATGTGCTCTTCAGGTGTGCTAACTTTTTAATTGATCTTATGTGTATTCTAGAATGGTAAGGCGCCTTTGGTGTGGACTGGCGAACCAGAGCCTGTACATGATGTTCAAACTGAGCTTGACGTGTCGCTTATGTATTGGACTAACCACTAATATTTTGAGTTCATCATCAATGCAGCTACCTAGGATGTTCTTCGATTCAAGCACACCACTGTGTTCACACTTATAAAATTCAGGTGCTTCTTATCCTTCGTGGTTACTTAATTTGTAAATGTATCACTTGATTTTTCTTCTGCTGAGCAGAAGTGTGTTAACTGTTGTACATCGTTCTATTGGTTTCCTAAATTGTGCATGCATTCCAGAGTCTGACAAAGAATGTCTCCTAGGAAGGTACAGTTTATTGGCTTGCAGCACAACAAAAAAGGTAACTACTGAGGTAATGCACTCTATGAAGTGTTTATTACCTGCTATGTAACTAATGCATCATGCGAGGAGTTGTAACATGTTGGTCCTTTTTGAACATGCTATGGGAAATGGCGTGTTACACTGGTACAGGTGACAGTTAGATCAGTCTGCACGATAATGAGTACCCAACCCAGATGACTTCAGTACAAAGAATACAAGGCAAAATTTCGGCAGGTCATGAGGTCCTTTCTATTTCCTTTGGCTTTTCTCTAGACGGTAGTTAGCCATAGTTATAATGTAGATAAGAAAGAAAAATTGTGAGTGTCATTTTGCCTTCTATTAGAGTGGCTTCTTTGAAACAAATTTGCAATTTACTGTTCTAAAACTAATTAGTCAGTCATATTATTTAGATGGCAAATATGAAGATACTACAAATAGTGTTTGTTTACCATTGTGCTAGCGTCAGGCATGACTCAAATTTTGCCAGTCTAGGCATATATTGCTTTCTTTTTTCCCTTATTTTTGCGTTGACATAGACATATAACACCTCATGTTTAATATGACTCATACTTGCAGGTGTTATATGACATAGACATATAACACCTCATGTTTAATATGACTCATATAGCGTCGGAAAGGCATGCCATTATAAAAGGAAATATTTATTTTTAGACCTTTTTACATCAAAATAAAACCTTGCGCGCACTGAAGGGTATGCCACAGTTATTAGTTATACTTCATTTATATTTATGTTCTTCGCAGTCCTTTCTGTGTATTATACAAAAGGTATATGACTGCATTGGAAAAACTCACCGAAGAATTAAGCAAATTCATGTTGGATTCTATTCACTATCGTCCCTGTACAAGAAAATTAGCTAGGTCACGTATTGTCCAGGTACAGATGAACATGGGATTTGAAAGGTCCACTTTCAGTATACAGGTATTTGACCACAATGTTCAGCTATTACTATTCAGGTATGCTTAAACATTTGGTCATAGTATCAACTATGTGTGCATCTTACATTCAGCTACTTGAAAAAATTGCTATGTAAAGTTACCAAATGATAATGCAATTTTACTGTATTTTGCTCAGGATGGCCCTTCTATGTGTCTGTGTCATTCGTCATACCTTACAGATTTGATCGAGATTTCTACAGAGAGCAAATATAAATGTCCACTACTTGATGTGGTTGTGCACGCTCATGCAGTCTTGGACGGTATACACTCTACCTACATTTCATTGAGGCAAGTTTCTATGAGATGCTTAATGCACAATTTCTCACTGATCTCTATGTACACCCCTAATTTCCGTCCAGAGAGAACTAATAACTAGGCTTGAATGCAGGGTTGCCACCACACAATGAGAGTTGGCTTCAGATATCTAAAAACTCCGTTTACACGAATTCAACTCTTGGTCCATTGATGACAGTTACTGCGATTATGGATACATTTTACTAAGTTTCTATCATATTATGGACAAGTTGTCTGTGCTCTTCTGTTATCTAAAAACCAGGGTTTGATGCTACAACTGGAGCTTTTTATGTTTGGATTATTCTAAATGGCTACAATTAGCACGCTGAAGATCGTTCTTAGTTTCGTCTATATTTTGTACTCCCTACTGTTGTAATCACTCTATACAGCGGAAAGATGTGGTTTCTGTGCCTAATTTCTATCAGTTTCAGTTCATTTAAGCAAATACAGAGATAACGAACCTCAATGCACAAAGTAAACTGACGATAAAGTTCAGAGTTTTACGCTCAATGCATTGTGATCTCCAGGTCTGTGTAATGACAAGATATGGTGGCAACTAGGAGAGTAGGCTTTGGGTCGGGGAGCTGCCACCCCATGTTGGCAGCATGAACTTGCCGCTTGCGGCGTCGCCGGGCTTCTTTGCCCCTTCTTCTATATATTAATACACCTTCCAGGGTGTATTCTCGAAAAAAAAATGACAAGATATGGTCTCCGTATGCTTTAATTTTGTACCTTTAGTCTACAGTTTCAGTTCATTCTGATGAGCACAGGGAACAAATCTCAAGCTTTTAGTAAACTAAAGATAGAGCTAAATGTGGTACAATCCTCTTTATTTAACCTACGGCGAGAAATTCAGAACTAGCTAACCCAACAAAATAGCAAAGCAGAAAAATAGCTTTAAGTGACCGAGGAGAGAACATACTGATATGGCATACCTGAATATCAACTAGATCCGCCCCTCGCTCCTTTCGGCCCGCCGAAAGCAATTGCCGCTGACCAGTTCCCTTTGCCTCTGTAAGCTCATCTGTGAGATTGATGATCATGATCATGATCGAGGTGCCGCATCTCGGCCAGCGATCAGGATTCGTCGCCACGCCCACGGAATCTTGCTTCTGCTCTAGAGGACTAGATCTTCGCTGCTGCCAAAAATTCATCTCCCTGTGCCCCTGCGGAGCTTCCTCTTTTCATTTCGGTTTGCACTTTGCTCATCTTGCCCCTCGGAATGTTCTCTCCTTCTACTCCCTTCTATTCATCGTTTGAGTCAGATTTTTTTCAGTGGATTGTTTTGATGTATTTGTCTAGAACCGCTTACTGTGACGTGTTACAATTGGCTTCCATGCATCACTAGGGTTGTCCACGCGTGCCTTCTGTGACTGTACATGTTCTTTGTCGTCGAGTTCAGGTGAATTTTAACTCATTCACATTCTTTCGTTATTTGGAGCGCCCCTCTAAACCAGTTCAGTTAGACCCTCTAACGTTGCCGTTTGGCATAACCCAGTGTATATATAGATTGACATATCCACCCCATAATTTAATGTAAATATTGGTATCCACTTAATCCCTGTTTTTTTATATAAAATACCTCATATTACTTATAGCAAATGTTTGCAAGTTCTGGTTTTCAAAGTCCTACATTTCAAGAGCATGTTATTCATCGAACTATATAAATAAAATCATTGATACAAACGATGCCTACAAAATATGTAAATGCTCGGGCGCGGCGTGCCGCCGCGCCTCTGCTTTCTAGTTTCTTCAATGCCAACTTCTAATACTTCAAAGACATCGTGCAGCGCCTTGGCGATAATCAACACCAGAGTAGGCAATGTGCATGCTCAATGAAAGCAGAAGGCCATGGCTCATCTTCCCTCTGTACATAGGGAATTATTACATGTGAGATCCCTTGATTCGTATTATGAAGGTTTAAAAGAACACATAGATATATATTTTTCTAAGCATCACATCAGTTTGGTTGCTTGCAAGCTCAAATCTCTTTAAGAAAATGAAAAAAAAAAATCCTAGGGATGTGACATATGGCCAAGTGTTGACATATTGTTTCCTCCATTGTTCTAACCAAATATCATCTGCATCGTCATGCACGGAGGGCTAGATGAACTTCTAGATAGAAAAATTGGCTAGATGAACTTCTAGATAGCAAAAGTGTCTAAGTAGTACATAGGGTAGTAGCTTACCTAGATCGAGGCAAGGAATTGATGTGAATGGCAATAGGTGCGATACCATATACATGTCTTCCAACACTGCAAATCCAAGCATGCCTAGTTAAAACGCTTGAACAATCTGACGCAAATATGCAATCAACAAAATCAACTGCACTCTATCTCCGAAGATGTCAACAAAACAATCTGGCAAGGAAACATTTATCTTGTCAATACAAATAGATATTTCCGGTTCACGTGGCTGTATAGACCAACTAACGTTGCTTACCTTGTTTTGGGGCGGCCGATCTCTGTGACAAAGAACACATGCTGGTTCAACAGAGAGGATTGGCGAGTGGAAAAGCACCTCATGAACAACAAAGAACTCCTTGAATGAAATGATTAATCCTCCAATCTAACCTGGAGAAGTATTTTGCATGTGCATAAGAGGATTAGCAGGTAGTCATTTCAACAAACAGGTTGTGTGCACAAATCGCAATGAAGGAAAATCTGAACAAACACGTCTGCCTGATGTACAGAAGTTGGGAGAAAAGCTCTGGACAGAGCAACCAATTCGTGGTAGCAGGCTCGAAGACTGTTGCTGGAGTCGTCGTGGATGAAGTCACCGAGGGGCAGGGCATGGTGGCTACACTCAGGGCCTTGACTATGTGAGAATCTGCAGGTCCGGCAGGCGCCCTCGTGGTGTTGTCCGCGATCTCATCGGCGAGACTGCGGACGCGGCCGACGTTTCGCTAGCAGGGTCCGGGCATGCGTCCAGCAGGCTTGGCCCAGCGTTTGGGCCGCCTGGACAACGACCATAGCGCCGGCCGGCCACCGCATCGTGATCGTGCGCACTCATGAAGGCATGCGCCGCGCAACCCGCACCTCTATCCCCGCGCCAGCAGGCTTGTCCCAGCGCTTGGACCGCCTGGACAAGAACGACAGCGCTTGCGCCCTCAGGCGGACTCGATGGCTCATCCGCGACATCAACTTGGGTCTGTACAACGCGCAGATATGCAGCCGTCGAGCACGCGGAGCCTCCGCCCGCTTGCCACCAGGAACAACTCGCCTCCCAGAAGGAGCCGAGAGGTAGTAGGAGTGTAGGACGTCTAGCCTCTGTCCCACGCCCCCACATGACCCAACCAGCGCTGAGACTGCGAAGAGCGGCGTCGAGGGCGGAACAGCCCGAGCAAAAAAAGGTCTTCCATCTCAACTCATTAGTTCCTAAATATTTTGATCTGAGACTAATGGGATCTTTAGATCCGGGACTAATGGGGTCTTTAGTTCCGGTTCTTCTGGTGAACCGAGATTAATGCTCCAGCTCGGGACTAAAGGGTACCCTTTAGTCTCGGTTGCTAACACTAACCGGGACTAAAGTGTTATGGTGGGATGCGGCCGGCCCTTTAGTCTCGGTTTGTAGTTATTTTTCTGGTTTTACTCCCCATGCACCCTTCACATCCCCCGCGTGGATCACCTTTTTAACTCTGTAAAATAGAAAAGAAAATAATAGAAAATTTTAAAAATAAAATCTTTTGAGATTCCTATATGTTACGCAACCTACTATTAGGGAAAATTAAGAAATTCGAATTTTCACTTATCTTGCAAAAAAGGTTTGAAAAATGGTAAAACCGCATTAACTTTTGCATACGACGTTGAAAAAAACGTATAATATATCAAAATCATCGTGGGAAAAAGCTACATCCGAATTCACCCGGGTTTACCCGGTTAGCCAATTTTTAGATTCTCAAAATTCCAAATAAAAATACGAAAGCAGGAAGATTTTAGTTTTTGCTATAAATTACGGATTTTATTTTTTTATTTTTTAAAAAATAAAATTATTAATTGCATTCTGCATAAAGATTACTATTACTTTTAACCAATTTTTAGATTTTCAAATTTTTAGGTTTTAGGTTTGGCAAAAAAAATTAAAAAATTGAAAATTTTAAAAAAATACAAATTAAAAAGTTAATGTTTATTTATTTATTAAAGTTCATTATTACATCATTACTTTTGTTTATTAAAATAATTATTTGAAATTCAAACAATATATAAATGTGACATCAACCAACATGTTAACAGGATTGATATGATACTATATCACATACATGTCGTGCGAAACACTTGGATGCGGGACGGAATGGAACTCGGAAGTTAAGCGTGCTAGTGTGGGAGGATGGGTGACCAAGCGGTAAGTGTGACCACGAGTAAGTAATTTAACTAGAGATAATTGCAGTTAGACACTAAACTATGTAAATAACTGAAATAATAGAAATTATGAAAAATAGAAAAAAAATGGAGTGAAAATAATTAGAAACCTAAAAAAAATAAAAATAAAATTAACGAAATAGCCTTTAGTCCCGATTCGTGTTACAAACCGGGACTAAAGGTCCTTCATCCTGGTGCACGCCAGCCACCCACGTGGATGGACCTTTAGTCCCGGTTCGTAAGCAACCGGGACTAAAGGGGGAGCCTTTAGTCGCCCTTTAGTCCCGGTTGCACAACCGGAACTAAAGCCCGTTGTGAACCGGGACTAAAGCCCGTTGTGAACCGGGACTAAAGGCCCTTTTTCCACTAGTGCCTCCATTGCGGCCGGGAGCATCTGCATCCAAGGAAATTGATAAACATGAAGTGTGAGTACCCTTGCCCTATGCCAGGGCGTTCCACGTGGCGCGCACTCGCTGGTAGGGAGAAAAATGTTAACCCGCACCCTCCGATTTGTGAACAAGCTACGCGTTGATCTGAGACGCTCATTTGTTGAATGAAACTGCCGACGGAAACCCTAGCATACCTGCTCGCTCGCCTGCTCTCGTGCCTCCGCTTCCCATCCCGAATAGAGAGCTCTCAGGAGGAGAGGCTCCTTCTCCTCGAGGATCTCCGGTGGCGCGATTCGCCATGTCCACCTCCTCCCCGACCTCGTCGCCGCCTTCCGCCGCTGACACCGACAGGGGCGGGGCCTGCTGCATCTCGCCGCCGTCCTCCCGGAGGAAGGGGTCCCCCAACCACAGCGGCGGAGTCGCCCGCAAGGTTCGCTCAACCCCCTCTTCCCGCCTCCATCAGGTTTATGTGTCTTGTGCAAGGAACAAAATAGCGCGCTATAACAAAATAGCGTGGATCTAAAAATACGCTATTAGCATCGGAAATTCAATTCGGCTCCCAGGTTCGTATGCTCTCTCTACCAAAAAATCATATTTCGAAATGTCAAAAATTTGGACAAAAAATTCTACATGTACATCTCCATAATATACGTGCGTTTGTAAAATTTTACGAAAAACCAATATTTTGTGCGGTCTATATAAAAAAGAGAAACTTTATCTTTTGAAACCGAATTTTTTCTTCTTTACAAACGTCACATTGATAAGTCGATTTTTTATGAAACGACTTTGTGAACACGTAGCACATGAAGATGTACGTGCGAACTTTTAGTTTCAATTTTTTTAAAAATTTAAAACGTATGTAAAATGCATTTCGAAATATAGGGAGCATATGCACCCATGTTCCAAAACACCGCTCCCCTATTAGCATGTTATAGCGTGCTATTAACGCGAATAGCGCGCTATAGCGCTGAAATAGCGTAGCGTCGGCTCTCCAGATATGCTATAGCATGCTATTAGCGTTGGAATAGCGCGCTAGTTTTTCCATGGTCTTGTGCGATCCGATTGAACTCTGGGACTCTGGGTGGCTCCTCTGGTTTCGAACGACAGTCCCGCACGGGGATTTTTTCGGGTGCCCTTGGGCCAGCGGTGGTTTCGTTCGATGTACGGCCGCAGATCGGCCCCTCCTCCTACGTTCTTCCTCCTCCTCCCATACACTCATCCTCCTCGCCCTCTGTGATTTCCCCCCTAGGCCGTTCATCCCCTGCAGCCTTCCCTAACCCTAGATCGATGGGATTGCCGCCATCTCATCTCCTCTACCCACATACGGCGGGAGTAGCAGTGAAGACCGCCATGGGCTGCTACTCTGTGGGCGGGCATCCAGTACACCCCGACGGCGCCGCAGATCGGCCCTTTGTCAGGGACTAATATGGGTATGGAATAGTGGGTTATTAGTTGTAAGGGTAATATCGGTATTCCACCTATGTTGTAATTGGTTAGGTCTATATAAGCTTATCCTTGTATCCCCTTGCAATCAATCAAGAAATATGAACCCTAATTTTTATCTTACTTTCCTGCAATTTACGTTTTATTTAGTTCTAGCAACTTATCTCTTTTATCTCGAATTCCCCTCAAATTCTCTTCCGGTCAGATCCATCGGGATCCTGACAAAGTGTATCAGAGCAGTCGATTCTGTGACCGAAAATTTCTCCCCGGAGGCTTCTTCTCTTGCGATCCGATTCGCGCGTCCCAACCCTCCCTTCCCCAAATCGAGCACGGTCACCACCAGATTCGCATCCATGGCGAGCTCGCCCTCGACCACCCCATTCTTCTTCCCCACCACCTTTCTTCCCCCGGCCCCTCAGGGCTTCGGAGCACCAGCCATGGTCCCCTGCTCATCCTCCCATCGCGATATATCTGTAAGTGGAAACGGCAGCCCACGGTGCCGCCAGCCCAAGCCCATTAAACTTGGTAAATAGACACCCGGTAAATAAAATAAAATCGTGGCGGTCAATCACGGTTCCTCCGCTACCGCCGCCCCGCCGCTACTGACCCCTTCCATGGCGATGGAGGCGGGCGCCGCCCCATCCCTCCGCTCTCCCCACCAAGGAATAGATCCACCGCCGCCCCTCTTCTTGCTCTTCCCCCAAGGAACAGATCCGTCGCCGCCGCTCCATCCCTCCAATCCTCCCGTGACCTCCTCTTATCCGGCCGCCTCCATCCCCTGCGTTGAGCAGCCGGTGTCCGGCGAGGTATTCGAGGAGAAGGGAACCAGTCCAATTCGGAAGAAGGAGAAGGATGGTAGCCATATTCGGGAGAAGAAGATACGGAAAAAGGTATCCGATTTTTCATCTTGACCTTGATATCCTCGTCCTAGATGCACTGATGAACTGGGTGGCGACATGTTACTTTAGTTGGCCAAACCTCTTCAGGAGGAACCTCAAATTGATTGCTGCTGGTTTTGCAAGAGTGACATGATGTCAAACGCCATTTCACAAGAGGCATGCTCATTGCTGGTTTCATTTTCTAGATGATAACACTGAGGGACTAGCAGTATATTTTCTCTGATGTAGCTCGAGCACTTAGACAGTTAAACGAACTATTAATCTAGAAGCTTCAGGCCTTTGCGTCCTTACTGTTTTAGTAAGCTTATTATTCTGAATTGAAGGTATGCTGCCTTCCACTAATGTTCGCCTCTTTGTGTATTCGTGCTGTATCTTAGTGTGTTATGACTTTGCTGTTATGGCTTTGCTGTATTCGTCCTTACTATTGGTGCTCAATCACAACTTAGGCTTTGCTGTTATGGCTTGATTTTATGAGCTGCTTCTGATCTCATATCCACACCCTAACAAGTTTCTTTAAAAAAAAAATCCATTCTTAACTGAATTATGTGCGGGAACTGCGGGAGACCGGTGAGGCCTGTGAGGAGCCGCAGCGGTCCAGAGATGTCTGTGGGGGCAAAAGGTCACTATCTCGTGCAAGTGAAAGCTCTAGAGCAGCAAAGGTTGCGAGAACTATTCATTCAAAAGTAAGTTCTTGGTCTTGCTGGTACTAACCTTGAGATTGCTAATGTAGTTCACTATAGTTTATGGAAATTCTATTCTGCCAGTTCCTACCATGAGATTGCAATCATAGTCATATTGTTCTAAATGCAGGTTGTCATGACCCAACTGAAGGCCAAAACGAAAGGAAGAAAATTGCCTCCAATTATTTCAGGGTCTCCTATGTTGAATATGCTTGCAAGAAAGAAAGCACAAACATCCGCAAGGTCACCAAACCAGCATGCAAGGTCTCCAAGTTCAACTGGGACTTTGAAATCCCCGTCTTTGGATGCTCTCTCGCCTGTTTCTGTACATGCTACTCCAGCTTCTTTGCATGCTCTCTCGCCTAATCCTGGACATGGTACTCCATCCACTGTGCGTGATCGTCTCTTTCCTGCTCCTACCCATGGTAAGTCCAACGCATGAGATGGTTGTAACATGGTTGCATGCAAGTATGTTGATCTCCTGTCCATTTCCTAACATTTGAAACTTTCATACTTGTAGGATCCAAGCGCAAACCACGCAAGTTGACCTCTATAATTTGGAAGGAGGCTGAGCCAATATATATTGATGGATTTCTAATGCAAGGCAAATGCAATTATTGCAACAATATATTTCCAGCCTCTAAGGTCTCAGGTACTAGTCAACTTGCCAGACACTTGAAGGTATGTGAGATCAAATGTTCAATGGATGGGTTGGTGCAACAAATGAAAAATTCTGATGAAATAGATCCTGATTGGAAATTTGACCAAGAAAATGCAAGGATCGAGCTTCTCAAGTTAGTTGTCTTGCATGGTCTGCCTTTCTCATTCGTCGAGTATGCTGGCTTTAGGAAATTTTGTGCAGTAGTAAATCCTTGGTTCAAACCAATTAGTAGAGTAACACTTCAAAATGATTGCATATCAGCTTACCATCACTATAGAAGTTACAATGAAAATTTCTTCAAGAATTGCAATCATAGAGTATCACTAACCGGGGATATGTGGACCTCAAACCAGAAACTTGGGTATTTTTGTATCACATGTCACTGGATTGATAGCAAATGGAAAGTTAAGCATCGAATCATAAGATTTTGTCTAGTCGAAACACCCCATGATGCTTGGAATATGTTTGACGTGGTATTGACGAGCATTCGTGATTGGAACATTGAGAATAAGATATGTAGTTTCACACTCGATAATGCGGAAGTAAACACCAAGATGATTAGCCATCTCAGAAAAAATCTTGTTGATCGAAACCTGGAGCGTGAAAGTGGTACTAGATGAACAGGAAAAGAGCAGCAATGCTACAATCAGAATCATGGTCAAAGAAATGAAGAAGAAATTTCATAAGTACTTCATGGAGTCATACTTGACAAACTGCATACCGGTGGTTCTGGATCCAAGGTTTAAAATGGAGCTTGTAGAGTTGCGATTGAAAAAATACTTTGGAGTTAGTGCGGATAAACATATCCAAGAAGTAAAGGAGGCTATCATGGCCTTATTTCTTGCATATGGGGCTGAAATTGAAGAGAATATTAATATTCAGTTACAAGAGCAAAATGGTGAAGAAGCTGGTTTGGCCGATGATGCCCTTTCAGATTTTGATGCGCATGTGAAGCTTAAGAAAGCTAAAAGCCACAATGAGCTGCACCGCTACCTAGAGGAAGACTTTCATCCCCGTACACCAGACTTCGACATTCTAAAATGGTGGGCTGTGAACGCTCCAAGGTATCTAATACTTGGCAGTATTGCTCGTGATGTACTGGCTGTTCCAGCTTCGACTGTTGCATCTGAGTCTGCGTTTAGCACGTGCGGAAGAGTTATAACTGATCACAGAACTAGCCTTGGAGCTGATAGTGTTGAGGCATTGATGTATTATGGGGATTGGATTAGGCGTGGTGGTAAGCATCATTTTCAGTGCCTACTATATTTCGTAAATATGCTAATATATTTGGTAAATATGTATCACCAGGCTTATTTTGATTATGTAACTGTTGCAGAACCTTCTTGCGAAGAAAGCTAACCTCATCTGGTTTCGTGATTGTTCCAGGTAAACATGTTTCTTAGAATCCTTGAGTTGATGTTTAGTTGTCTGAGAAGGTGTTTGGTATTATTCACATCATGTGTCCTAAAAAAGAGATTACTAATGAATATCCTTTTTGATGTTTGAGTTCTAATGGTTTACCTTTGCTAGATATAAGGTGATGTACTGTATTCGTTATTCTCTGAGTTCTCTATGTACTGTACTGGGAATCCCCAGGGAGAATATTTTACTCTTGTTGGCGTCAGAAACCCACCGGCGGGCAGTGACTGGCAACACAGTAGAGCCGGGAACAACTAGGGCTGCGGCTGGCCCCAGTCCCTCAGAGCGACGGCCCGCAAAGCCTCCTGATCACACGTCCGATGCTATCGCAGGGCGTGCCACCTGACCTATACCTGGTCGGGAAGGTGTTGGATGATGCCTCGCTTAGTTTCCTGCATGGCATACACGTAAACGTTAAATACGAGCCTCGATCGGCTCTCGAGGTTATCTCGTGAATCGGCTCAAAGAGCCGATCCACCCATGATTCGTACAAGGTGTCCGAATATATGGTGGTCCTGCTTGATAAAGATAAAGTTAATGCGATCTACGACGATTTAGGGTTTTCACCGCATAATCGGATCATCCTACTCACGATTGGGCCTCGCGCTCGCGCACGGTTACCGTAAGCCGATCCTAGACAAGGCCTAAAAACCAACACGAGGTTGATCCTCGGAACGTCCTGTCTAGGGCTATCAAACTCCACCCTACACGCCGCTGGATCCTCCAACCCTTTGTAAGGCCTAACTATTGCGGATGTTAAACTAATCCTTGATGAACAAGGAGCAACCGTAACGGATCGGATCTACTAAACTATGATCAAGCGGGGTGCCGCCCCTACACCTAAGATAGGTGTAAGGGCGGCTAGATGTGCAAGGGTTGCATTACGAAAGCATATGATACGAAGAACAATGCTAACCCTAACACATCTAACATAACTACGTTGCTCGCCATCAAAAAGGCTTCAGCACGAGCAACGCATGAACAACGTGGGCAGGCTTGTGCTGCCTAGATCGCAAGATGCGATCTAGGCAGCATGGTGCTTACCGGAGAAACCCTCGAGACGAAGGAGTTGGCGATGCGCCGAGATTTGTTTGTGTTGAACGTTGGTTGTTGTTTTTTCCATAAACCCTAGATACATATTTATAGTCCAGGGGACTTTCTAATTTAGGCGTGCACCTAACCGTGCACGGGTAAAACTCTAACTTCTAAATCGACACGTAATCTAATATGTTACGGATACAAGGGCAAATTAGCCCAAACGTTGCACATAAGGCCGATTCACGTATTTCTTCTATATATATTCTTCAAGTCCATCTTGATCGCGGCCCATCTCCTGATTTAGCCAAAATCTGGTGATAACACATGCCCCCCTGGTTTTGGTAATGATAATTTCAAAACCACCCTGCTTTTTCCTCCGAGGGGTCATGTCGTGGCAGAGCAGAACCGTCGCAGTAATTTTCATCATGACAACTTGCCTTCCCAACTTCTCTGCACGATTTGACAGTTTTTTGGCACCACCTCCTCGAAAACTGTTCGAACATTAAATCCCCACTTCTTTTATTTAACCGCACCGAACAGTTCTCCTCCTCATCCTCTCCGCATCAGCACTCCAAAAGCCCTTCTGCGCACCATGTCTTCCTCTTCCTCCACCTCATCGGAACTTTCCCTTGGGTCCTCCTCCTCCCGCGAGACGCCGTCGGACATCCGCGCACCAGAAGAATGGGACCTGGAAGACCACGCCTCCTCCATCTGGTCCGAGGACGACAAGTCCTTGACCAGTGGGGAGAGCGACCTCCGCTTCCTCGCCGACGGGGAATCGGAGGAGGAGAGCGATGACGATCGCTTCTCCTGGGATGATTTCACCACCTCCGAGGAGGTGAGGGAGGAGGAGGAGGAGGAGGAGGAGGACGACGACGACAGCCCCTCCGACGAGCCGCCGGCCAAGCGCCACTGCCCCTGGCCGGGGAATCTCAGTGACTACGACAGCGACGATGACGACGACGATGAGGAGGATGAGGACAACAAAGGTCCTGCCGGCGGCCGCTACAGCAGCGACGACGAGCCCGCCGGGAGTAGCGCCGACAGCGGCGACGAGGGCGACGATGAGGGCAGCGACGGCCCGTAGATAGGACCCTTAGCATAGGATCCGTAGTAGTAGACGGGGCAATGTATCCCCTTGGTACTCCCTTTTGAGAGCAATCAGCTCTTCTATGTAAGAAATCTCGTTTATTAATGAAGAAATTCCCCAATTTGATTTTGCCGATTTCCTTCACGCCAATTTAGCCGATTTCCCCTCATACTGATCCCGCCGATCGTCACTTAGCCAATGCTTAATGAGCCGATGACAACGCATCGGACTCTCATGATCTACCCTCCATCCTTTTGACATCGGAGTGATCGTGAACTTGCTCACAGCTCAAAAGCCGATGTTAACATTACTCCTTCACAATCCATCTTTCGCCTTACTCGACCGATGACCTTGAGCTCTGGCGGACAACGAAGCAGATCAACGCCTTTACGAGAGCCCCAGAACCGTTGCTGAAACGACTTGATGCTGAAGCCGATACCTCTGGACCATTCAAACATTCGGTGAGTACTGCCCAATCCCTTTTTAAAAAAGGTTATGATGGAGGGCCATCCAATGAAATCTCGGTCGGCTTCTTAAGAACAGAATATCCACGCAATCGATTGCCCCCGAGCCTCCATTGAGGCGAGAACAGCAATGGGCTGACAAAACGTGTCACCGTCGGTTTCCAAGCCATGATGCAGCATCAGCCGATTTCACCAAAATCGGCTCCCTATAGCAAAGGGTCCTTCAGGACAAGCTGCCCCCCGAGCCTCAGTCAAGGCGAGCAAGGTAGCGAGTCAGCCCAATGTGCCGCCATTGGCCTCAAATCATAACGCAAAGCCAGCCGATTTCAACAAGATCGGCTTCCTAGAGCAGAGAACCTTCAGGGTGAGCTGCCCCCCGAGCTTCTTCCCTTCAGCGGATCTGACGCAACCCACCCTTAACCTGATCTGCACATCTATGCTGCCCTTGGCATTGTTCTTGAAGAGAAGATCTGAGCCATTAAACCACTCCATTGAGGAGTTCTTTCATTAGAGTCTCTCTTCGTAGCCCACTTCCTGCTCCATTGACCCTCTGATTATAACAGGTATACCTCTCGAGTCGACGGCCATGCATCGGCTTTATATCCTTAAGTCGATGTCTGCTGCATCGGCTGTGCTTAAAATTTTCTTGAATTTTTTACGGCCGATTTATGTATCGGCCCCCATACCTCAAAACCCATCATCAAAGAATAATCTTGGGCTGCTGGGCACTTGCAAGACATTCCTACTACATATCCTCGTGTTTCATCCACCTAGGTGCCCCCCGAGCCGATTCTGTCAAGAGAATTGATGGTATCGGCTCTTCAGGTATCCCCTGTTGGATTAAATGCTGAACCCAGGCAGAATGGATGGTGAGGATAATTTTGGCCGATTGCTGGAATCGGCCTCCACGTTGCTTGCTCAATGAAGGTTTTGTGATGTTCCTCCATAAAAATTTTTTGGGGCCGATCACAAGGATCAGCCCCGCCACGTTCGTCCATCGATGTTTGCTTTGTTACACGGTCAGGCCGGTGGATAAAACCAGCCTAACCCCGTTCTTTGTCACGTCGATGCGCTCGCAGTCGTCCAAATTGATGCCTGAGAGCGGCTCTTGGCCTGATGTCTCCCAAACGTCCATACCAGCTGTTGAAATCTCGACTTAATCATCTGCGTGGACGACTTCTACTTCATCTCCATCCCACTGTATTAGGCATTGGTGCATCGTGGATGGAATGCAATAGTTGGCGTGGATCCAATCTCTCCCTAGTAGGACAGCATAGGTACTCTTGCTGTCGACAATAAGAACGTCGTAGGGACAGTTTTCCTTCCTACGGTCGGATCCACATTCGGAACACCTTGTGCGTCGGATGCTGGCCGTTGAAATCGCTCGGTGTTACATTGGTCTTGATCGGATCCGAGCTGGAGCGTCCCAACCGACGTAGCATGGAGTATGGCATAATGTTAGCTCGCCGCCCGGTGTCTACCAACATCTTGTTGACGAGGCTGCCCATTGATGTAACCTCGCAAGTACGGGGCCTTCGGATGCACTGTAACTTCTTTCTTGCGGCTTCTCAAAGATGACCGGCCGTGGGCCGCAGTCCAATTGTGCCACCGGTGCTTCGTACAATCCTTAAGCGCTAAACTCCGTTGGAAGGATGAAGACCATGTTTGTGCCAGCCGATGTCTCATCATCGGCTTTCCTTTGCTTGGGGCGCCACTCTTTTCTTTGTGGCTGACCTTCTTCGTCCAGGGTTCGCTAAATTTTGGCGGCCAGATCAGGCCGTGCCTTCCTCAACGTGTGCAGGTATAATCTTTCAGCTTCCTCCAACTCACGCAGACGCTGAACCCTTCGCTTCTGAGAACGGCTGAGCCGATCAGGGCACCCCCTTGGCCGATGATACTTATCTTCTTCATCATCGTCCTCCAGTTCCTCGAGACTTTCCACCCGAGCGGACTCAGCATGCTTGGTCCAAGGCGGGAGAGGCCATAGACGCTCGAACACGGACACGTTAGCTGCATCCTTCTTTCTTTGTTTACATTCTGGGCAATTGCCGATTGTTGGCAACCGGCTCATTCCTGAATCCCAGCAGTATCTGAAGAAGGGGCAGTCCCAGTGCCTATCCACGTCGTCTCGCTCCCTCGACTTTCCTTTGGCGTGGCGCTCGTATCGCTCCTCGTCGTGATCATGCCGACGACGTCTACTGTCGTCCCTAGCCAGACGATCTTCATCATCATCGTCGTTGTATCGCCGGCATTGGTCATACTGGCTCACATACTTGTTGAGGAGGCGATCAGAGAGAGGTCGCTGATATCTTATGTTTTTCACTTCTCCCTCTGTGACGTAGCGCTTGCCGTCTTGGCGGAGCCGATCGCGTGGAGCGGCTTCCTCTGTATCTTTGCTATGAGAGCAGCTGCCCTCATCTCCGTCCTTACCCGAGTGGTTCCCAAGTCCTACCATGTTGATATTGCACGAGAGACCTGGCTGGCACCCTCCATGGTAAGTATACTCTACCACATTAACGGCGTATGCCGGTGAACTCGGCACTTCCGGTGCTGCCGATGCGCATGGCAACGGTGGACGGGACTGGAGTGGCACCTCTCCTTGACAGGTCCCGCGAGCTGGTCTTGACGGAGGGTACCGATGGCTCATGACTTCTGGATCACGCGCAGAGCGATGCGCTCCAGAGTGTTCACCAGGCTCTCAGAGTGACGGTGCAGCGAATGAGCCACTATGTAGTTGATCTCCTGACGCAGCGACCTGGTGCGTTCTTCTGACGGGGCGGACAGGTCCACCCCATCGAGTGCACCTTCAGGTGTGAACCCCTTCCACCTGACGCCATGGGAGCGAGTTCTGTGGAAAGAGCCGATGAGTTCGGCTTCGAGGACTGCCTTGGTGTCGTCATGCTTCTTTCTGAGCTCGTCAGTCAGATCCTCGTACTTGACCGGAGTGCTTTCCGCCATCTCGGATGTAGATGGCGATGTGGTGGATGTCGAAGGTGGTCCCACCGGGCGTGCCAGAATGTGTTGGCGTCGAAACCCACCGGCGGGCGATGGATCGGCAACACGATAGGAGCCGGGAACAACTAGGGCTGCGGCCGGCCCCGGTCCCTCGGAGCGACGGCCCGCAAAGCCTCCCGGTCACACGTCCGATGCTATCGCAAGGGCGTGCCACCTGACCTATACCTGGTCGGGAAGGTGTTGGATGATGCCTCGCTTAGTTTCCTGCATGGCATACACGTAAACGTTAAATACGAGCCTCGATCGGCTCTCAGGTTATCCTGTGAATCGGCTCAAAGAGCCGATCCACCCATGATTCGTACAAGGTGTCCGAATATATGGTGGTCATGCTTGATCAAGATAAAGTTAATGCTATCTACGACGATTTAGGGTTTTCACCGCATAATCGGATCATCCTACTCACGATTGGGCCTCGCGCTCGCGCACGGTGACCGTAAGCCGATCCTAGACAAGGCCTAAAAACCAACACGAGGTTGATCCCCAGAACGTCCTGTCTAGGGCTAGCAAACTCCACCCTACACGCCGCTGGATCCTCCAACCCTTTGTAAGGCCTAACTATTGCGGATGTTAAACTAATCCTTGATGAACAAGGAGCAACCGTAACGGATCGGATCTACTAAACTATGATCAAGCGGGTGCCGCCCCTACACCTAAGATAGGTGTAAGGGCGGCTAGATGTGCAAGGGTTGCATTACGAAAGCATATGATACGAAGAACAATGCTAACCCTAACACATCTAAGATAACTACGTTGCTCGCCATCAAAAAGGCTTCAGCACGAGCAACGCATGAACAACGTGGGCAGGCTTGTGCTGCCTAGATCGCAAGATGCGATCTAGGCAGCATGGTGCTTACCGGAGAAACCCTCGAGACGAAGGAGTTGGCGATGCGCCGAGATTTGTTTGTGTTGAACGTTGGTTGTTGTTTTTTCCATAAACCCTAGATACATATTTATAGTCCAGGGGACTTTCTAATTTAGGCGTGCACCTAACCGTGCACGGGTAAAACACGTAATCTAATATGTTACAGATACAAGGGCAAATTAGCCCAAACGTTGCACATAAGGCCGATTCACGTATTTCTTCTATATATATTCTTCAAGTCCATCTTGATCGCGGCCCATCTCCTGATTTAGCCAAAATCTGGTGATAACAACTCTACTAGTCTAATGCAATGGGAATTGAGATGAGAGCACTTAATCTATTGCATCCCCTGCTTGTTTAGTTAATAGCAACTGCGAGTACTGTATTTTCAATCCAACATATGCTACTGCAGTAAACGTTGCAAATCCATGTCTAACGAAAGACATTGGTTTTCTTAATCATGTCCGGTGTTGATTTTTAACCTTGTTGATGTTTTAACCTTGGTAGCAGACCTTGGTGATTTTTAACCTTGTTGGTGCTTTGCTTGAGATACATGATGCCCACTTGAGATTCCTCCATCATTGTGTAATATAGCATCATTATTATATTCAGTTACTTTACAAGAAATCATTGCATCATTTTATACTTGCCTGCAACTTAAATTCCCGGACCCATGGGTCACTGCAGATTAATGGCTTGTAGTAACTCATATTTTTATACTTATGTTTCAGCAGGAAAGGATGGAAAGGTTGCCAGAGATGAAGAAAATGCAAGCAGATCTCATGGTCCAAGCAAAAGAGAGTTGAGGCGTTGTAGGCTTATAAACTTAGCCTTATATCATCGTTGTTTGTCGACTCGGTTATGTCATTGAGCTGAATTTTGTGTTGAAATGTCACAGTTGTTGAGGTTTTATTCAGTGCCTCAGAAAAATAGTAACAGTTAGTTCAGTTGAGCACAATTTCGACCATGGATTATAAACACAATTTCCAGTGTTTTTGGCTGATTACATAAAGTTCAGTTGAGCAGTTAGTTTAACTAGTCCTTTTCTGTCTTAGAAATGTATTGCTCTGCTTTATCGACAGCCTGAACCGCATGTATGCGAGGCAACATCATATTGGTCAGCTGCGTGCTTACGTGCCTTTTTTTTTCTTTGGTTCTACACTAGTGAGAAGCGGCAACGGCAGCTCGGCTTCTTTGTACTGTATTCTACCCGGCTCCTCAACCCTCTCGCATTGCCAGCTGCGTGCTTAGGTGCTTTGGTCAGCTACCGTAGCGGGCGAACGGCCAGCCGCTTATCCTAACGGGATTAGATGGACCAGCTGCTACGTCCCACTCAATTTAATAGGACACAAGCGGCACTTGGTGGATAGTCACGGACGTGTCCATTTACAGGCATACATCGCGACGGCAGCGCGACCGTGTGTTACGACTGCGCTCTCCAGAGCGACAAGAGCGGCAGCAACGCCTACCCATGGGTCGCGTCCGCCCCAAGCAGTTCATCACTTGATCCCCAGGCGCAGCAAAACGGTGACCTCTCCTCCAACAAGGCAGCCTCCGTTTCAGTCCACTCCACAGTCGCCCAGAATTCATCTTCCCTTCTGGCAGCTAGTTGTCAAAGCACGGGTTGGCAGCCAGATTTTCAACAAGGTCCTACTTTTGATTCTCCTGCCTTGCATGTGTTTGATGGAATGCCAACACCATGTTATGGAATGGCCAGCGGAATTGCTAGCTCTTTGCAGTCGAACCAATCCAACAGCCACACTGGTCAAGACCATCAGATGCTCGACACAAGCTCATGCTCTGATTATGGAACAAGTGCTATGACATGGAGCTATTGTCCAACTCTTCAAGGAAGAGTTCTAAGTATGGTGATGCATCAGGTAAAACATCCTGTGCCTATTGGGGTGCTCAACCACCTATTTTCTTTATATGGAGTGGTGGAAACAGTATTCCAGTCATTGAGTCAACATGGTCGTAAAGTCTTAATCCAATACAAGCATGGTTACATGGCTGAGGATGCTTTGAGAGCTACACATGGATGGTACCTATACGGTACTTACTGTCAACTTGATATTAGGCATGCAGATCATACAGAATTACAGCTTCAGAAAAGCAGACTGTTTCAGGCAAAACTAAAGACCATGAGTGAGAATCTGAGCCAGGCCCCACGCGCATGAAAAATCTAGAGAGTAAGCAACGTGCAGCATCACAACGCAACTCTTCCACTCAAGAGGCCATTAACATGTCCGATGAAATGCCATTGTATGGTGTGTATGCTGATGATGACAATAGTTGTTCGATTGGTTCCTGTAATGTGTTGAATACCAACTCTGTCATTCAGCAAGATGGAGAGGGCAAACCAGAGATTGAACATACTCCCAAGTACTTCAACAACCCATCAGAAAATGAGATACTATCCCAACAGCCTCTGATGTTTGTTACGGCTAATCACCAAATGCAGTTTGAGAAATTCGAGAGCACGCCAAATTATAATCTGTATGAGAAAGAAGATAGTGCTTGCCTGAAAATTATCTCATATGTGAGGGACTTCACTGTTGAGCTGGAGCAACAAGATGATGAGAAGACATCACTAAATCTACAACAGCTGAAAGCCCCACCATTACATGTATTGGCAATTCATAAGAGAATAAATGAATGGGATCCAGGAGACCATTCAATTTTGAGTTCGATACTGAACAAAGATGTTGCAGGTGGAATTTTCACACTCCTTTATGTGCCAACAGCGAGAATCCAGTTTTGGAGTGCCCACTTGTGTACCAAAGCAGAGCTGCTATTACAGGGTGCCATCAAGTCATGAAAATCATGAGATTCAGTTCTTATGGGATCCAGGAGCTTTAGCACCTCTTCACTCAAGCAAGGCTGAGCCTGCTAGGGAACTCGGTTATGTGGCTATGTTAGTTCCTGAAGTTATGAGTTTATGCATCCAAGCTGGCTCTTATGTACACCAGCTGAGAGACTCAAGTTGCAGCGTGTTGGTAACTCATCAGAGAAGAAAAGAATGGCTTCCAGGAGCAGATACAATTCCAAGTTCAACATCGACCAGCTGTGGAGTGCCATCAAGACTGATAAATCATGGAATCCTATTTTTATGGGATCCAGGCATTTTGAACCAAATGGATATCATGCCATTAGTACTCTCTGCAAGTTGCAAGGAAGTTACAGGAGGTTGCCTTGCTGACCAGGAGCTCATGTCAAATACTTCTTGCAAAGTCGCAACGTTTACATGGCACAGCTCAATAACCGCTTGCTGGAGTTGCCTACATCCTAAAGTCGACATCACTGAAATAGATACTGAAGAAGTTAAGGTCAAGGTAAACGGTGGCAACCCAATAATTAGTCCTGGGAGATCTACTCGTGGTATATCCAGTTTCACCAATGATATGAAACCGGATACTGGACTGCTTGTTGTGTGTTTCAACAACACCTCAAATAATGCATTCAGCAAAGAGGCTGCAGATTTTACAATTCCACATGGTCCTGGCATCTTATATGAGCTATGGTGGTTGACCAAAGGGACTGGATATGTATTGGGACATCTATTGGCTGTGAAGTTTGGTACTCACAATTACACTTGCTTCATTGATATTGCTGCCAGTATGTGTTGGCCCCCTGCAAATTCAGTTCAGCAAAGAAGAAACATTGCAGCGCTGCTTCCTTTTCATCAGTGCATATTACTAAGCAGTGCAGTATGTCTATGGGACCCTGGAATTGCAATTTCCTCATATATGTATAGCTGGCTGAAAATGACAGCGGTGAAGACATCAACTTGGTTACAAAGTCCATTACCAATGAACAAAACCTCTTCCGTTTGGGATCCTGGTATTCAACCATTCTATTTTTCATGCAACCGGCTGAACATAACAGAGCTGATTCAGATTAAGGGTTGGACCAATATGACATATAATGGCATCTTCTTGTCTGAATACCCATACATCTTGATCTTCCTTCCTGAACAATGGGAGTTTCTACATCAACAAGGTGTTCAGAAGAATTACAATGCAAAGAATCTGCTAGCTCCACAGAAGTATCCTCAGATATGTGAAATGGATATTATCTTCATTACATTTCTCCCTCCTTGATAGTGAACGCATTCGGAAGGATAATTTACAATTGATAAAAGTTTCTGAAGAAACTTGTCCATTGCTGAGCAATGGTCTTGAGGGGGGAGTAATGTCAGGGACTAATATGGGTATGGAATAGTGGGTTATTAGTTGTAAGGGTAATATCGGTATTCCACCTATGTTGTCATGTTGTAGTTGGTTAGGTCTATATAAGCTTATCCTTGTATCCCCTTGCAATCAATCAAGAAATATGAACCCTAATTTTTATCTTACATTCCTGCAATTTACCTTTTATTTAGTTCTAGCAATTTATCTCTTTTATCTCGAATTCCCCTCAAATTCTCTTCCGGTCAGATCCATCGGGATCCTGACACCCTTCCTCCTACGTGCTTCCTCCTCCCTCCTGGGTTTTCCCACCGGGTACCCCGACATCGAGGCCCTCAGCATTTCAGCAACTTCCTCTTCTACAGGGAGGACAAGCTCAGCCTCCTGCACACCATCGTCAACAAGGCCCCGGGCTACCACGAGCACACCGTGGATCTATCACCCAGGTCTTTACTTCTAAACAATCCAATGCATCTTGCAAAGGAACGGATGGAGGAAATCCATTCACAACGTTTGTCGCAAAAATTCGACCTGAAATCCCTGTGCTTGTGATATAATGAAGAGAATTGCGGCAAACTTGCTAATCTGGTACGTCAGGTTTGAATTCTTCAGGAACTGCAAAGTTGCCTGTGGTTATGTATACCTCTCTTATTCTCTTTTTATACTGCAAATAATGGTAGCTAACCCCTGGAACATACTTATGAACACTTAAAAGCCATATTCGTTACTGAATCAGTGGTATCCATGTCCTTCTTTAAAGCTGAGATGATATGTACTATTCGAAAAAAAGCTGAGATCATGTGTATTCCAGAAAAAAAAATGCCCAAATCACAGCATGAGATTCCTTTTTCTTTTACTTAATTCCTATCGTGTAAGATTTACAGCAATGCAATACAAGATTTTTTGCTTCCAAAATTTATTTAAATTTTCCTTTTCCTGAATTGACAAACTATTTGTTCAAACTTAACTATACTTTTCCTCAAGTGCCATTTTAATGTTCTCAGCATGGGTTTTCACTTCATGTGGGCATTTCCTGATAGAATGAATTTGCACAGAATTATGTTCTTTTGAGCTGTGACAAGGATCTGGGATGTTTTCAGTGATGCTATATAGTTCACAGGAACAGGTACTATGCAATGGCCGTGAGCTTGAGTAAATGACATTGTTCAGTTCATATTTGATTCTAATGGTTGTACTTTCCATGTCACAGGCTTGTCCAATGTAAACTGCGAGAATTTCATGTGCTTATTTTGCTACTATGGAGAAGTTCATCCATTCACCGGCGCGCTAGGTTTTTGAACACGTTCAGTTGTACACTTGCAGTATATGTATATTAAAGGGGAAGGTAAGAGAGAAACCTTATTTTCTTCGCAGGCCTGACTACCTCCTCTTTTAGCGGCAGGTTCATTGCTTTTTATTTTCTTTCAGCTCATCTGTTAAAGTTGTAGTGCAGTGTAGGTAAAAGAGACTTCTGGGTTATATACATTCTCTTCCTTTTAATTGTGCTACACCGCTGCTGCACTCATTATGATGTTCAAATCTTAAATTTTGACTGTTGTGTTTTTATTATCTTAGTATAAGGGGTATGGGTTTTATATGCCTTGTTTCCCTGTTTTTGGGCTTTTATTTTAAATTGCTGGATTGGGTATTGCTCATGGTCTCTATATTTATTATTCTCATTTTTCATATACTAGGGACTTTGTTTCTAAAACTGATTCTGGATAATTGAGAGTTATTTATGGTCTGTTACATGCATTTATTGGGTATAGGATTTGCAAAGCTACTACTCTACGGTAAAAGCATGTGTGGTTTATATTATTCTTAGCTGCAAATGTGCATCACCTTGAGACGTGAACAGTAGCTACATATATGAACGCTTAGTATTAGCTGCAGCTGTGAGCAGCACTAAAATTCTATCCAATGGCTTACCGTGTGTGTGAGAGAGGAGAGAGGGACTTGTAACAGCACTTCTATATTGTGCATTTTCAAATTGACACTTTTATTTTTACACAAGAAAAAATAGAGTTTTCTCTTTCAACATTTATTTTTGTTATTGTGAGCATATGAATTGAGGTCCCATATTCCATATTTGATGAGTGGCTTCCGGCTGAACATCTATCTACATGGCTACATGTCCTTCCTACATGTATCTAATCTAATATTATTATGATCTGAAATCCGAAACAGAAGTTTATGAGTTGCATGTTGCTACTAATTTACCTCAACATCCTCCTATTTATTTATTACATTCTTCTTTTGGTTTGATGTGTTCTATGTACGTCTACAGCCGGAAAGTCCTTTTGGATCATGGGCACCAGTGCCCTCATTGTATTAAAAAAATTGAAAATTATATTTATATATTTCAAAAAATTATGTAACGAAACCCTAAAAGTAGCTAATGATGTATTCCCCTAACATATAACATCTCAATTACAAATATTTTGTTTTCTAAGCTACACAAAAATGACAAAGTTTGAATTTTTTGGAGGTTTGAATCACTATACTCAGATCCACATATTTATTATTTTTGAGCCCAAAATACACATTATTTCCAGTTGAAAATTTACACGTTTGTGGGATACAATACTAACTACATCATGATTTATTTTCAGATTTTTTTAAAACTTAGAAATATGATTTTTAATTACTTCTCTGAAAAGGGATTACTGGTGCTCATGTGCACCAAATCTTTGTCCGTCTACAGCCTCCTTTTTTTTTGTTTTATGTGTTATATGAAGTTGCAGGAACTGAAGCCGCTGTTCTTTCTTCTCAGTACTTTATTTCTACTGTTATGAGGACATCAATTTCACATTCTGTTTGGTCACTAGCCCCTCTCAGGGTAAAGAATCTTTCTTAGTTTCCCTTATTTTGGTTATCCTCACAAGATGAGTAGCATTTGATCTAGAATATTTATATTGTTGCAAACTGGAGATTCTTGAGGAAATATTTTTCAACTGTGCAAGGATGCACCATGTTAACCAATTTCAATCTAGATATATACCCTCTCTCCACTTCAGGCTTGTGCCGAATTATCATGTTTCACGTTTTTCACTTCAGGCTTGTGCCTAATTATCATGGATCATGTGATATATATACCTCCATGCTCGATTGAATTAGTAGTGTCTTTCAGTTCTTTGTATAGTTAGTAATATGGCTGGAGAATAAATGAAAAGTCTTTCTTTTGCTCAATGCATGATTATGCTATATCTCTACGCCCATCCATCTCAAGGGTAAAGCAATGCTGGTGAGTTAGTGCTCTTTTGCTTCGTGCTTGCTCATACAATATTTAGATTAACAAATAAGATAGCCCGGACGATTGGATTGTTTATACTATGTATCATCCGTTACTCTCCAGCTGTTTGCATGCTATCTGTTAAGTCATATATGTAGCATTTGTTTATTTTTTATTACTTGTTTGAACTTTTTTTCTTCTTACCTCGATTAGAAAATATTCTCCACACTTGTTTTCTTACTTTGCCTTCTTGGATACCTGCTGCTTAAATCATACTATGAAATGAGCAAATTGCTACCATCGATCCGGTTTTTTGGTCAATATTATGTTTGATTTTAGTCTTTGACGTACTGTGAGCTAGTGAACTAGAAACAAGTGCCCTGGCCAGGACTTCATTAATATATATTTGTATTGACTAAGATTCCCCATATCATTGCATTCTTCAATATTTTATTTGCGCTTGCTCTCCATACCGGAAAACTAAGTATGTACATATGCAGGTAGCAACTTGGTGTGGCAGATTTTGAAGATCATATATAGAAGACATATGGAGAAATATGGGAGCCAAAATGTACAAGTTTAGGAGTAACTGAGGCAAGGCTCATTGAAGAAGAAAGCACACAGGTGCAGGATGAGTTAGCCATCCAGCGGCGATTCTCATGGAGGGAGACAAAACTGAGATTGGGCTGTGGTTGGGTCATCATTTTCATTTCGACTCAACTTGAGTTCAGGGTCACCGACTGCGATGAAAAATTAATCAGTGTGCTATTAGAGGCAATGCAGCAAGGTGAAGTTAATTGCCAGAGAAGATGGATAGTTCATGCATGCTTCCCAGAGGTAGCCATAAGAGTAGTTAGTCTGTGGATGGTGATTGTGCTGGAAATGATGTGATGAGCTGCTAGATATCTGTTGGAAAATTTTGTATGATAATTGATGTCTGAATTAGACGAATTTCTAATTTAGCAATATGACAAGCCAAGTGGCCTCGGGCCTTACGTGAGTTTGAAGTACTTTGTCTTTCAAAGCATGTTTGGGCGAGAGTGAAAGGGAGAAGAAACAACAAACACCCACCTTGTGCAGCATTTGGATCGTGATTTGACCGCACAGGACCAGCTAGGAGGCGCCCCATGGGGCGCCCCAACCACTAGTTTATATCAAGCGGCGGAGAGTGAGGAGGATGGTGGAGGTGAAGATGGGTCAAATGGGTCGGTGGAGGAAATCAACAGTGAGAAAGAGGAGTGAGAGAAAGGGAGGAAAGATAGGAGGATGGTGGAGGTGGAGATGGGTCAAATGGGTCGGTGGAGGAAATCAACAGTGAGAAAGAGGAGTGAGAGAAAGAGAGGAAAGATCAGAGCATGTCTAACAGGCTCCGTATTTTTTCGCCCCTTAAAACGCGAGTAGAGGGTCCTGTATTCACTTTTCGCCGGTCGAAAACTCGTCCGAGCTAGCAGACCCTATTCTGTTTTACGGGGTGGGGATATGGGGTCTGCTAGCTCGGACGAGTTTCCAACCCCTCAAAACAGAGTTTTTGAATAATTGGATATTAGAACCAACACAACATTCATATAAAATAAAAGTTTTACATCACACAATAATCGTCATAATTATTACAATAATGTTTTTCGGAAATGCTAACAAATGTTCTAATGGAAGAATTAAACAAATAACAAATGTTTCACACATACAACAAATGGAAATGAATGTTTCACACATACAACAATAGGAAATGAATGTAATAACTTATTGGCCATGCAACTGCCAGTGGTGATTAATCAGATCATGGGTGAGCTGGTGATGAGTCTCGGCATTTTCAATGCCTCGATGAGCTGCAAGAAAAGCTTAAATCCGATCAGGGTTCCTCTCGGGCTGCACTCGGGTGCCAACATTGTCATAGAAACATGGCAAGTTCAACCCTCTTTCATCTTCAATGATCACGTTGTGAAGAATCACACAACATGTCATGATATCAACAAGAGTTTCCTTGTCCTAAAACCTTGCAGTACACCGGACAATGGCAAACTTTGCTTGCAAGACACCAAAAGCTCTCTCAATATCCTTGGGGCATGCCTCTTTGATTTTTGGTGAAGCAAGCTTCCTTTCTTGTCAAAGCCTTGTCCTTTTTCTCTTTTATGGACTTTACAAGAGTTGCATAGTTAGGGTAAATAACATTTGTGAGATAGTACCCCATGGTGTACTCATTATTCATAACTTTGTAGTTACAAGTTGGTGCTTCACCCTTAACTAGTCTTGCAAACAAAGGGGATCTATTCAAGATGTTGATGTCGTTGAGTGTCCCCGGCAATCCAAAAAAAAGCATGCCAAATCCATAAGTCTTGTGAGGCCACAACTTCAAGAACAATGGTAGCATCACGGCTTTTGCCACAATACATTCCATGCCATGCTTTTGGACAATTTGTCCATGTCCAATGCATGCAATCCAAACTACCAAGCATCCCCGGCCACCCCCTCTTTTCATTGATCTCCATGAGCTTTTTCGTATCGTCTTCAATTGGGGCTCGGAGATACGTCTCTCCATACAACTTGATCACCATCTTGGCAAACATACGCACGCAATCTGTGGTTGTTTGTACACCAATGCGAAGGTACTCATCGGTATAATCTGCTGGTATACCGTATGCAATCACCCTCATTGCGGTAGATATTTTCTGATATGGGCTAAATCCCATAACTTGGGCAGCGTTTCTTCTTTGCTTGAAATAATCGCAATTTGCCTCGCAATCTCTGACTATTCTCTCAAACAAAGTCCTACGCATTCGGTACCTTCTACGAAAGAGGCGGGGAGGATAGGTCGGTACCTCGGCAAAATAATCTTGCATCAGCTGTTCGTGGCCGAGTGCGCGGTTCCGCGGAATGCACATACGCCCCATCACGGATCCTTTCCTCTGATCCAGCAGCTTGGCGCGGTCCTCCATGTGCTTCATGCCGAATAGGAGCAGCAGCATCTCCATCTCGTCGTCGTTGAGCACCTCGTCGAGGTCCGGATCGTTGGAATCCGACGAAGACCAATCGGTCGACGAATCCTCCAAATCCGCCATGTGCACATCCTCCGAAGCCATCTGCCAGGGTGAAGCATACATCATCCCCCAAACACGTCCATTTTACCGACGAGAACAAAGAAGAGCGCGGCGGAATACTCACCGGCAAAAACGGTGGAGAAGACCGCGGCGGGGGTGCGGCGGCGCGCGCGGAGGGATGCGGATCTTCGGCGAGGGTGCGGCGGAGGTGCGGCGGGCGTCGACGTAGCGCGGTGCGGCTCGGCGGGCGGCGGAGGGGGGCGGATCTGATGGATTCCGGTGGCAGCGCGCGGGTGGCTGTGGCGGCGGCGCGGGGGAAAACGGGTGGGGGGAACTGAAACGTCCGCGCGCGTTTTCGGAAATGTGATACTGGTTTGGCCCTCTATCCCCGCTCCCACCCCGCACAAGTAGGGGGCGAAGACCCGCCCCGTAATCGAAACCACCAAAAATCGGAGCGGGGACCATTTTTACGGGCCTGCTAGATGGCCGGGTAGAGCCGAAACCCGTATTCCGGCGGTTATTATACGAGTTTGGCCCTTTTAAGGGGTCTGTTAGACATGCTCTTACCCGCGTTGACGCTGGAGAGGGTGCCCTTCCTACACCCCTTGAACGGGCTCGCCGGCGTCGATCCAGGCCACATCTGCCGGCCTTGTCGTAGCTAGCTCAGCCGAGGAAACCAACTGTTGGTGTTGGCATCTTACGCGCGGATGAATCAAGGAGAGAGAGGGGAAAGGCGAGAGGCTTCCAGAACGCAGGAGACAAATCAGGGCTAGGAAGAAGAGGACACACTTGTCTCTGCGGGAGGATATGGGCTGCCGATCGTGGAGGTCCTCGGGACCCGTCTCACCGCTTTGGCCACCGCTCTCCCGATGAACGAAACGTTACCATTGCGGGAACCGGTAAAACCGGAAATTAAAGGTAGAGGAAAGGAAAAAAAAGAATTAGAAAGGGAAGGCTACCGGTTGGAACAAGCCGAAATCACCGAAGATTTTCCGTTAACCATGAATTGTACAACGAAAAGAAAAGATGACCAAAACCATGTACAGAATCAGGGCGCCTATCTACAGTAAAAAAAAGCGGAGGTGTCCACACCGGATTGGACAGAATCGCTAGGAAACAGTACCCAAATGCATATGGTTAAAGCAAAGAGGATTAGCTTTTATATAGTTTATAATTTTAGTTAAATCTGCGACAAATATTTAGAATTGCAAAGATGGAGAGTTAGAATTGCAAAGCAAAGCTATCGGATTTGACAGTTGAACAAACTCACAAATACCCCTCTTGTAGCGAACCTTTACTTTTCTTCCTTTCTTTGTCTCGTCAGTGTCTTGAACACATAAATGTCTAGGCTAGCTACATAGGCTAAGGCTTGTTTGTTAACTGTCCCTGAAGTTCTCATTGAGCTTTTCTTTTGCGAAAACTCAAAAGCATTGTGTTTATATGCATTGATAGAAAGAATATTATATGTATAAGTTCAAATAAGAACCAACACCACGTCATACAACTCAACCCAAAACCAAGTCTAAGGGAGTAGTTGGCGAAGACCCCGGACTCCCGTGTCCGGCAACTGCCGCGCCTCAGCTCTGATATTGTCGAGCAGGGATGATGCAGCCCGACCTTCGGTCTCCACCGCATCATGTGAGTCAACGCTGACATGGCACGCAAAGGTGAATCTTCTCCTTTATGCATGCCTATAATTGTCTCTCATGAATGATATGCTACTTCATCCTCCGTCATATGACCATGATGGGAATACATCGCCAAGTAAGGAGGAAGTGGACGACGCCATGGAGGCTCGAAGGCTCAAGGCCGAGGTCGCGGAAGCATGGAAGAGATCGTCGAGGAGAAGGATACGTGCCAGAAAGACCGGCACTGCTGCGCCACCTCTACGCCTGAGGACGACGGCACTACCGCCCTACCTGCGCCGGCCCTGCAGCCCCACTACAAAGATCATCAAATCTGAACCCTTGATCCCTTTGTATGTCTATACTACCCCTCCTTAGTGGCTTCCTATATATAGGCTCCCACCTCCCCCTGCATTAGGTAAGACATAACTTGAGTGAGAACTTGGCTTATGCCTCCACCATCCCTTTGGGATTAGGGAAACCCCCTCCTTAGATTACCAAATTTATTGTACAAGGCACTCCTTATATGATTTATCTTTCGCACATGTGATTCTACCACCGTTCTCTCACAAGTGTGACTATAGATCATATACCGGTCTTTCTCTCGGGGATTCAACCTCGTGTCTTTCCCTCGAGAGATTCTATCAGGATAGTGGTTCGGGCTATCGGGAGTAAACCGAAATTGTATCGGGTTGTGTTGCGTGCATTCATTGTGTTATTCGTCGTGTTCTTCGTGTTTCCCTCCCCTTGTGTTCTTGGTCAAATTCGTGAGATCGAACAACCCACATGACCTTAGGCCGCATCATAAGACACCGATGGGCACGCATTGTCAAAGACTGCATCGTTCCGGTGTTTACAGATCCACCACGCCGTGAGTATGGTAAATGACGAGGTGCACTTGTGTAACTGGCGTGGGATGGTCTGCATCACCAGCAACCACCATTTGGCGAAGTCACGCTCACCCGTAGGCGGGCCTGCGGTGGACCGAATCCATGACAGGACCTCATACCAGATCATCCTAGAGAATGGACATCTAGTAAGAATGTGCATCATCGTCTCCTCAGACTGGTCACATAGTGGGCAACGCGGCGCGTGTGTTAGCGCACGTCGCGCATTCCGCTCACCCGTCCAACACCTGTCAAGGCAAGCCAACCAGATAAAGAACTTTGCCCTAGGTGGTGTCTAGGAACTCCAATTCAGCTCCCACGAGCTCGCTACAATTGCGGCCCCTGGAAGAGGGTGTTGTAGAAAGAGCAAGAGAAGTACTGGCCATCCGTCGTCCAATGCCAGATCAACCTAACCGGGTCCATCGAAAGTTGCACCACCCTCAACCGGATCCACAGGAAAATGCAAATTTCAACATAAAAGTGCATTCTTACGGTTAGTTATAAAACTATGCTAGCTAGTTACGCAGGTGCGTGATGGAAACCTTTTTGTTTTAGAACTCGCAGGAGATCTGCAATCATTATATTAAGCTCAAGAGGGATCGAACCACGCATTACATCAATGGCTCAAGCACCCGGGATGGGCATCATCAGACCGAGGGGAGGACGAGAACGAACTATCCTATTCCCCTAGCTGATCCACCTCTACCTTAGGCCCTGGCGCTCATCCAGCTCCTCCGCTCGTCGATGATGCGGTTGGCCATAGAGGTGGCAGTGCTAGATGATGTATTATCCCAGAACATAGGACAAATGAGGGTTAGATTTAGAAATGGAATGTGCATTTCATCGCAAAACGAGGGAAATTTTCGCGCCTTATTGCATAAAACCTAAGAGGGATCAAGGTTTCTCTCTCGTTAATCCTAACCCTAATCCTAAATCCTAAACCTAGCCCTAACACTAAACCTAACCCTAAAGCTAAATCCTAACCCTAAACCTAAACCACGTGACGGACGTCTATTCGTCCACGCGGCCAGCTTTTATTTGTCAACGTGGCAGACGTCGACTCGTCCATGCGGCCAACTTTTATTTGTTAACGTGTCCATCCTTTATTTCGCCGCAGTGTCGGGAATGAACATGCGACGTGTCCAACTTCTACTGGTCCATGCGGCATGCTCGCAAAGCCGACATGTGTCCTTGGCTGACACATTCTGTGCGGACACGCGTCCTTGTATGACTGGACCAAGTGTCCGCGATTTACGGGTAAATATTTTGAAAAATGGGTGCCATGTGTCAACACCGGAATGGGCCTCGTGGCGTTCCACGTGGATGCTGATGTCACCCAACCGGACTGACAGCTTAATCATTGTCCTGCTAGATCAATCATTGGACCGACAGTACAATGATTGGTCTGACACGATGGTCTCGGTCGGGGAGGCAGCCTCATGACGGTTATGCCCGCCACGACGTACCGGGATGGGTGGGCTTTGGGTGTGGGCTAGGTCGTCACGGATCCATGACGAGATGATTTAACCGTCAGTCTGGCCATCTGTGACGCGAGGTCCGCCACGGTCCTGCAAACCGTCAGTATGAGGCCTCCATGATGGATTTTGCCCTTTCGCTGACGAACTATCATTATAGACTAGCCAAATGTTACTAGTGGTAGCATGTCCTTATCTTCTCCTTCTTCTCACTTGATTTCTCCACAACGGGAGCCTTGGCTTGACCCTTCTTTGGTAGCGGCCTTTCTTCAACTCGAGGTAGAACATGAGCTCCATCTTGAGGTCGCTTCCCTTTTTTCTTCTCGCCAAGTGGCTTCTTCTTCAAAGGGAAAGATCTAACATGATGCCCTTCAATCTTGCACTTTAAGCACACAATCTTGGCGGGATCCTTCACATGCCCTTGGCCCTTCTTCCACTTGTGCATGGTGGACTTCTTCTTGTCGTTGGAGTTGAATCCAAGTCCACTCTTGTCATTGGGGGATTGTTGCTCACTCAACATGACGTCAAGTTTGCTCTTCCCTTCATGAAACTTTACCAAGTCCTTATTCAAAGAAGAGACTTGGGCCTCGAGCTCTTCGATTTCCTCTACATGGTTAGTAACAACACAAGTGCTAGAGGAAGTGGAAGCTTCATTGTTAGAGCAACAAGCCAAGGTAGGTAATTCACCACAAGATATAGCAATAGCATGAGTGGGTGAATTATAAGCACTAGCACATGGATTGTTAGAGAAACAAGGCATAGAAGGTAGTTCACCACAAGATATATCAATAGCATGAGTGGGTGAACTACAACCACTAGCACATGGCAAAATAGCATTTTGAGAGGTAGTGCTAGTACTCACATGAGTCTCACAAGATGTTACCTTTGACATGATAACATCATGAAATAACTTTAGCAAATCATGAGAGACTAGAAGATCATCATGGGAGATAGAAAACTTCCCATGACTTTCTTCCAATTTCTCATAATTTCTTGTTAGAAAAGCAAGTTGAGCCCTTAGCTCAATATTCTCCTTCAAGATGGATGCTTCACAAGAGGTAGAGTTAGGAGCACAAGCATCATTAGTATATAATAGCACAAGGAGAAGGAAACTTAGCAAGCTCTATTAGGTTGAGAGCCTTAAATTTCTCATGTGACTCAGTGAGTTTGATGAGCTCAGTCTCAATGACCCTAGAGCCATTTTTGAGAAGCTCAAAATCCCCAAGGAGTTTAGCATGGGCAATTACTAGCTCAACATTTTTAATTGAAAATCATGTGCCACCTCTAAAGCTCTATCACGAGATTCCTTTACTTTAGATAGCTCTAGAGTAAAGGCCTCCTCAAGAGATTCATTGGTGGTTTGTTGTTCTTCAAGAGCTTCACCAAGAGGTTCAATCTCATTTGCATACTCACGCTCATGCTCTTCCATTTCCTCAATTCTTTTTGTGCTCTCAATGGCAAAAGCCAAGATTTTCATAAAGTTAGAGCGAACAAATTTATTCTTATGAAGAGCATGGAAGACCAACTCACCCATCATGTTTAAGGAAGCAACATTAAGTTCTTCCATATCATCATCCTCATCATCACTAGATAAATAGGGTTCCAAGGAAGGAGATACCTTAAAAGTCCTAGCCATAAGGCAAGTGTAAGTACCATGATATGATGAAGAAGATGAACTACTTGAAGCTCCATCCAAGATCTTGTCTTGGCCCATAGTATCTTCGGTTTCCTCTACATTGTTAGTCACACAAATACTAGAGGAAAACGAAGCATTTTTATCATGGCAACAAGACAAGGCAAGCATATCATCATGAGATGTTGATATGCAAGGACTATCAACACTAGCATGTAAGGTATTTCTAGTGCTATAAGTGTTCAAGTCCAAAGATGAATCATTGCAATGGGATAGAGATGAAGGATCATCAAGAGAAAGCTCACTATCAACAATGCAATGTTCACCACTACTCACCATGACATTACCTCGTGTCTTACCACAAAATGGTGAAGTAGAAGGAGTGCAATCATCCTCAATGGTCTTGGACGCACCATATGTATCTTGAAGCTTTGTCTAAAACTCATGAGCACTCCGGAAAGGCGCGATGGAGGAGATAACTACATGGCATGGCAAAGCACTTTAGTAGCTTGAGCATCTAGATAAGAGTTTTTGTTCTCCTCATAAGATGGATTTTGTAGTTCCCTTAGGAGGAGAAAACCCCATATCAAGAATTTGCTCCACATGTGGGTGCATGCCCCGAAAATAATCAAGCATGTAGAATTTCCAAGCATCATAGTTAGTGCCATCAAATGTAGAAGTGTCATTGTGCACTAATCCTCTAGCCGACATCTTTACTCTCAAGGAGGTGAAACCTAATGAGATAAGAGAGCCCTAGCTCTGATACCAATTGAATGTACAAGGATGTCGCCTAGAGTGGGGTGAATAGGCGGGTTATAAAAACTTCTACTTGAGGGCTTAACAAGGCGGAATAAAACTACTCAAGGTTTACTTGTTAAGCTCAAAGCCTATCAACTAGGGTTTGCCTATGTGCACCAACAACCTATGCTAAGCATGATGAGAAACAAGGTGATAACAAACTAGATATAGACATCAAGCATGAAGGCTATCACAATTTATAGCACATAGGTAAAGGAGCTCGGGTTGAGAAGTAACCGGTGCACGAGGAGACGACGATGTATCCCGAAGTTCACACCCTTGGGTGCTACGTCTCCGTTGGAGCGGTGTGGAGGCACGAGGCACTCCAATGAGCCGCTAGGGCCACCATATTCTCCTCGAGCCTTTCCACCAAAGGGAAAACCTCGATCCACTAAGGGACCCTTGAGGGTGATCACCGAACCCGTACAAGCTTGGGGCAAACACACAAGTATCAAGCTTCACGCAACTCCACAACACCGGAGGCTCTCAAGTACAAGGCCACAAGGGATACAACACGCCACACCGGCAACAAGGCCACAAAGGCTCCAACGCGCCACAACCGGCTCCAAAACCACAAAGGCTACCACACTCCACAAAGGCAACAACGCCACAAAGGCTACTATGCCACAAAGGCGACAAGGCCACAGAGGCAACAAGGACACGAAGGCTACCACGCCACAAAGGTGACAATTCCACGAAGGCAACAACACCACTAAGGTCAACAAGCCCTCTAGGGTTCAACTCACACGAACTCACACAAGATCGAAACCCCGGAGAGAACCCAAACCGATGCTTGCAATGGCTAAGAACACCACTAAGATGCCCAAGTTCTTCTCTTCCAAATTCCAACAAATCTACAAAAGCTATTGGGGGAATAAGGAAGGAAGACCAAATATGAGGAGTAATACCAAATTACTCCAAGATCTAGATCTAGCAAGATCGCCTCACTTGGAGAGGGATTCACTTGGCGGAGCACTAGATCTAGATCTCCTCTTTCCTTTCCGCCAAAAAGATGCAACAAATAGTGGGGGGATTAAGAGGAGGATTAAGCTCTTCAAATTCAACAATGGAGGAGAGAGAATGAAGCGACCCGACATATTACAAAATAGTAACATGCAAGTCTTCGACATATTGCAAGGGAACTGAAGTATCGCGAACAATATGCCGATCAGAGTAGCACAACATAAGCATTGGAGCGTCCACTGTACGAGATTATATTACAAGTTTTGAAGATCCAAACTGAAACATATTACAAGGTTCTGCTACCAAGTACAACAACAACTCCAAAAGAACAAGGAAATTATAACCGAGTTAATACTGAACAACACTCTCAACTACTATCTTGCCACAACCCATACTACCAACTCTACCGATCAGCACTAGGTTGCCATTGAAGTCCATGTAGTAGTTGACTCATCCTTCGGCGGTTGCCTGCTCCTTGGTCTTCTCTTCCTGGAGGTCCGAATATTGTACTCCCGCATCCACCACCTCACAATCTAAGAAGGGGGATTTTGCAGGAGGGGATGAGTACACGAAGTACTCAACAAGTCCAGGATATATAACAAAACAATTTTCATGCACTATCAACTACTAGGACCAATGGTCCAGCAACTCACTGATTTCCGGAAACATTTTTAGGAAAGAGTTCATGTTTTATTTCTGAAATCTATGATCTTCTTGCCTCACGAGCTGTTAGAATCCCCTGTGGATTCCTTTCTCGCCACGTTCGCAGCTCCTTCCCGAAACAGGGAGTGACAATGCCACAATTTTATACACTCTGCAGAGGTGCGTTACTTTACCCACCGACTATCCGCAACCCGTTGATCATGCCGTCGCACTCACAACCAGGCTTTGGATCACGGAGCCTTTTCACCCATCTTCCTTGACATATCTCACATCGTAGCTGGCAAAACCAGCCACCCGCCCAATCAGTTTAACGCCTTCAGTAGAGTCCTTTAGTTAGTTTAGACAGTTGGTCGCCTACAGTAGAGGTCACACCCGACTTCCATCCCTGGGAGATATGCCATAAGATGGAATTACTTTAGCTCCGCCCTTCCCACTTAGGGTCATGTGGTCAACGCGGTCACTACGGTGCTTGAGCTCAAAAAGGCAATTGTTGATTAAAACCTAATGGTGATATCCCTTGCAGTCGAACCCACCTTCCAATGGCTTTACATCCTCCACACAAGGTTCAACTACCAACCATAATAGTTCACCGACTGCTCCATCAGCCGATCAACATGCATGTCATATTATTTATAAGATACATTTTTGTTTGATGCAGGTGATTTACAATAGTAGATTGGCAAATACTTTGATAAAAATAATCAAGGATATGCAAGAATGGAATTGCCTGATGTAAGATAAGAAGTGTAGTTCAATGGGTTAGCTTCCTGCTGAAACGTGGTTTCTGAAAAACCAATAAGTCCAATGAGGACTAACTCCAGAAGATTCAACATGAATGCAATGATGATCATGCGAATATGATAATATCTGCTCATGATAAACATGTATGCATTTCGATTTAGTTTCAAGTCAGTTGTATTCATAGATGTCCACTCAAATCTTATTGCAGTTCAAGAGCAGATTCCAGTTCATAGGGTTTAGCAGTTTGGTGAAGAACTCCCAGGTTTTACCTTAGCTCTCTCTGAAACAAATAATTGGGTAACAGCGAGCATGATGTACTATTTGGTTCAGCAATAAAGCTACAACTAGGTAGAGGAATTAACTTGTTAGCTAACTCATATGACTAAACCTGACGATACATGCTATACTGCTCTAAGTGAAGTATTACTCTGCTATTCCAAACTACACAGCACGGGAATAATGTGAACTGGTAACCGGGAGCTGCAAGTATGAGTTCAGTACATGGCTAGTATATTTCTGATATCAAACTAGGACCTGCGACAGTCATGATGATTTGAGCCACTACAAAGAATTAACCCGAACCAAAATAGCTTGTTGATCCCATGAAATAGGGTTAACTGTCGAAACTGAACGAGATGCTACCTAACTCCTTCGAAATTTAGTTGTCCAGTGAAAACTGGGCAGTGGTCCAGTAGTATTACTACTACTCTGAATACTACAAGCTTCGTTTGTTAATTGATTAATTTCAAATAAATAAGATCCAGTTTAGCAACTATTTACACAACATGGATGGCCTGTAGCCCAGGTTTGCAAGTAAGCAAGTCACTTGCATAATGACCAGATCAGCTCTATGTTAACAATATCAGAAATCAAGTATTTCTCTCGGTCCAGTTATGCAAGTGATCTTTTTTTCATGTCAATTCAATATGCAACCAGATACTCAAATATGCTACAATAATTCTCAATTTCGAGATACAGGCTTAGCTAAGGTTATAATGAATTTCTCGAAGCTTTGTCCAATCAACTAAAAAATAGTTGCAGGTATGCACACTACCGAAGGAGTTGATGCATCATGCATGTAAGTCTGGTGTCATTATTTAAAAAAAATTAGGGATTTGATTTATTCTTGGAAAATCATAATAAACTGCGATGCTTGACACCAGATCCAGTCTAAGGTGAGGTAAGATGATTTGGCAGTTTTGGCGCGGGTGGAGGTAGATAAAAAAAATATTGAGACAAAAAAAACAAACAAACAAAATGATTATTAGGGTGGACTTTGGGGAAAAATTGGAGTGCTGAAATTTTTCGTCAAAACTTAATTTTTTCCGCTCCGTTGCAACGCACGGGCAAGTTTCCTAGTAATTCTCAATTTCGAGATACAGGCTTGCTGCAGTTTTCAGAGATCGACAATAGCAGTTTTTAGTTTCAGAGCAAGCCACTGTATATGTATTTTCAGAGATCTAACATGTAGCTAGTCTGGTTAATTCATCACTCAAATGTTGTATACTAGAGATATGAGAAAGATGCTGAACCTAACTCCATTTGCACAACCAACTACATACGTATTTACTCTTTGCTGACCACATGTATGTGTGTGTTCATTCCTATGCCCAATTAGAATCTGGGAAAAGCTTTGTGATGCCCTGGAACCGGTAGTATGAGGATTCCAGCGATCCCGTCAAAAATCCGCATGATATCGATTCTGAGACGCCCTCCGACACAACGTGCGCGACGAATCACACACATGACAGAGGAATTACCACGAGTAGTAACATTACAACAGGTTTACAATAGAGCCCACAAGAAACATATATTACAACAATGACTCCAACGAGTCAAGATACAAATATACAATACAAGATCCAAATCATACAGAAGATTAAATACGTCCGAGTACGGACAAGATACAAATTGGACTAAGAGTCCTGAAGATAAACGATGGTGTCCATAACCCACCCCAGGCCAAGCCGGAAGGGTAACCTTGCTAACGTCACCTTCTTGTACCTGTCGAAGTCGGGTCATCGGTTGCCGACAAAAGGAGGAAACAAAAGAGAAAGAGAAAAGACGAGGGTAAGTACCAAGGAACGAACTCCGGCACGTACTTAGCGAGACTAGAAATGGCTATGCTCGCCAGACGAATATATCGCTGGGGCTATATGGTGGGTTAGCGGCAGCAAAACTATAACCAATAGAGAAACACTACAACATCCGTCTACTCAGAGAAGATAAGAGAGCGCATAAGGTAACAGATAAAATACTACACAAACATAACCCAGCCGATTACACATATCCCCTTCAACAAGGCGAAGAAACAATGTAAAAGGCACTCAATGGTGGACAAGTTTTATTAGGTATCGGTTGTAGTAATGCTATATTACTCCGCAAGTTATTATCAGATTATTAACAACAAATATAAGGTGTAAGTCGTTCTATGATCAAGCCATACAATTCCAAGTCGTCCATAACCGCGGACACGGCTTATCGATAAGATGTACACCCTGCAGGGGTTGCCCAAATGTAACTATACGCATGCTCGAACCCACTTACTACAGGTGGAGTCTCACAACAAGATCATTCCCAATGCAAGAGAAAGTTTAATGGGAGCCACCCAACTAAGTTACCCGTGACGAAGTTTGGCCGTACTCCGATACGGACCCAGAGGTTTGCGACGGCTTCCAAGGCGGGCACTAACGACCGGCCAAGGATAAGGAGTCCCGCGTTATGAGTACAGTACAGAATATAAACACCCGAAGGCAACATGAAGTAAATCGTGCATATCGTGCATATGAGAAAATAAAACCAAGGTTGTGGCTCCCAATAAACAGACTCAAGGAAAGGTAGTGGGTGATGGGGGTCCTACTCCCCCACGTACGGGTAGAGCGCTCAATCTCGGAACAGATAATAAGAATTCGGGTCCTAGGGAACATTAGCGAGTCAAAGCTCCGATGCTTTCGCAAAGGGGATCACAGATGCCTCTGCTTACAGTTCTAGTTGTTAACAATAAAGTAAGCATGATTATCTCCAACAACTGATATATCATGTGATAACCTTCCAACAACCCAACATATCCCGATAACAGATCGAGATAAACAACCGAGCCTAAACACGCCTACGACTCGCAAGGCTCAAACATCAAGCAACTGCTATGGGTAAGGAATGATACATATAGGATTATTATGGTAAACAAGTGGAATAGGACACGTGACTCGATAAAGAAGCGCAACATAAGGATAGCAGTAAGAGGAGAGCAAAATGTAAAATAGGTGAAGAGGGAGGGCTCACCTGTGAAAAGCTGCAGAAGAACTTGTCGGAAAACTCGTCGTATCTCACATCAACACTTCGTGATCCTATCCGGGAAGAAGCAAATGCTGGAACATACATCGGATGCAAGTCTTACAACTACGGAAGAAGAACCGGCATGATCAAGATGATATGCATGACATGGCAAACATGGTGCAATGCACTTATCCAATTTAAGAGGAGTCGGAACCACGGACAAACAAATTATGTTAGTGTTGCATTTTCTACCGTCAAAGTTAAGTGTTGATTAGCATGGCATAACATGGTAAGGGTGCGCTACTTCAATATTAAACGGAGCGGGGAAAACCTTAGGCGGATATCCGAAATACTCCGCATATTATGTGAGGTGAAAATGCATAACTTTCAACGCGCGACATGATGCGTGATGCAAATAGGCATATAGATGGCATATTCATGTTCAGCACATTTTTCTGATCAATTTTCATATATAACACTTTTTATTTCGAGTTACCAATTAAAAGATATGATTTTAGCAAGATAAAACATTTTCTGCAATTTTTGGGGAAAACAGAAAAGAGCTGGGGCTTTTCTCACCGAGACATAAGCTAGCCCGGTCGCTGAACTGTGGGGCCAGAGAGAAGATGACGAGGCAGGGGGCGGCTTGGTTTGCAGGAGGTCCAGGGGGTTTTCCGAAAAACTGCTGGACAGAAGGGCTGCGGGTTAGGAGGGAAAAGAAGCAGGAGCTATCTAAAAAGAGACAGATCGGATCTGGGGGAAAAGGTTTCTCACCGAGGGGCGGTCTAGCCCGAGGGACTGACAGATAGGGCCAAGGGTGATGTGGCGGCCAGCTTGGCAAACCAAGCGTGCACGCACTAGAGGTGCTCGACGCGGGGCGATGCCGCGCGCGGCACGGTAATCACTGCGGGCCGGCATGGCCCGCGCGGGCGTTTGGCAGCGTTCCAGAGGGCGAGGAAGGGCGCGTTGCATGCGCCTCGTCGACGCGGACCCGGAGGTTACGGTGGCACGTGGAGGAGCTCACCGGAGAGGCGACGACGGCGGAACCTGCGGCGGAAGCGTTCGGCTCAGCGGCGGAAAGGGGGTAGCATGAGGAGACGAGAGAGAGTATGATGTCTAGGAGATGCGCAGGCCCACCTTGGAGCTCGACGTGCCGACGGGGAGGCCGGAGACGCATCACAGCCACCAGAATCGGAGGTGGGAGACGACGGTCGGCGCGAGGAATCCGCGAAATAGTGGTTGGAACAGGGCGCCTTGGTTCGATTCCTTCCGCCAGGTTGAAGAGGAGGACAAGGCGCTTCGGTTGGCGGGGGCGGCGCTGCTCGGAGTGGCCGGAGGTGGTGGCGCATCGGGGAGGTGCTCACGGGGGTTTTCTCACAGAGAAGAAAAGGAGGATGGAGATGGGGGCGGCGGCGCGAGGGAGAAAAGGGGAGGGAGGCTAGGGTTTGCAGGGCACCGAGGTGCGGCTAAAAGGAGAGGAGAGCAGGTGAGGATCAAAAGGAGGAGGCAGCGCGGCGTGGGTGCGGTGGTGACGTCGGCCAGGAGCCCTCATGCTCTCTGCGTGCTCGCGTGGAAGAAGCCGACAAGGGGAGAAGAGGGGAGGATCGAAGGGGTACGGGCTGCAGGGTGTTGGGCTGGGCCAGGAGAGGAAGGAGGGAAGAGGGAGGTGGGCCAATCTGCTGGTTGCCTACTTGGGCCACCAGCTAAAAGAGAGGGGAGAGAGGCGGATGGGCTAGGGTTAGAGGTGTTAGGGTTTTGTTAAATGAAAAAGAAGAGGAGGTTTATTAAATAAACCATATGAGAATGTGTTAAAAAACCATATGAGAAGAAAATATTGAAATAGGGTTTATGAAATAATTTTATTTTGTTAAAATCATGGATGATATGCTGCATGATGACATGACGATGCACAAAAAGAAAATAACATACAAGATCTAATAGGGGTATATCCGGGGCCGTTACAAGCTCTAACAACGACTCTTGTGTACCAAATGAAAATAGAAGTTGGGCAATCCCCTACTCCAGCCAAAATCTTCTTTAACTTACCCCCACATCAGACCACACATAAACAACCAGATGTATATTTATTCTAAGAATCATTACCTACGGACCTCAGATGTCCAACCTCCTAGATCTTGTTGAGAAATGCTTGGTCTCTCTCCTTCCACTACTGCTCCCTGGAATAGGATGGTCGCCTAACCCCCCTTGCCCCCTTGGTGCTTGGCAGCCTAGGTCACGGCCATGGCGTCCGAGCTCATACTTCAATGGAGAAATACTACAGAGGAAAACTGTCTACGCTGAAGGTACACTAGAGGATATGTTCAATCGATGGGCTTCTACAGAACATGTGAGATGTCCTAGGTGTTACCGTGGATGCATGCTCCCCTGCCTGACAGCTGCTAGGGTAGTTTCCTGGAGCGGTGAGGATAGAGTTTGGTACAAAATAGAAGTAAACTGGATGCTACAGTAGTACGGTAAATTGATTGGGTATTCGGTACAGAGCAGTGTGTTCATCAATTCTAGCAATTAAATTCTTGTCTGATAATTCTATAATATAAATATTTAGCACATTTCCAGAATGTATATTAGCATCAATTGATTCTACCAGAAAGATTTCATAAGAACAAATTATTTATAAATTTTTCAAGGTTAAATTAGTTCAATTCCATATTCGGTGTCCATTCGCCCTCACGACTATTGCCGCAAGTGAGGCTAAATTATACCGATGGAATAAATTATATCGTAAAATATATTTTTACAAAAATATTATTCTATGAA
This sequence comes from Lolium rigidum, assembly GCF_022539505.1. Taxonomy (NCBI): domain Eukaryota; kingdom Viridiplantae; phylum Streptophyta; class Magnoliopsida; order Poales; family Poaceae; genus Lolium; species Lolium rigidum. Next base: position 237,993,685 of record NC_061510.1, on the reverse strand, counting down.
ACATAAGATTTCCGGTAACCTCATGATCTCGAGCGCACACTCAGCTATCATGGCCAAACTTATGTTTTCTTCGCTCAAATCACAGAAACATTGCAACCCACATGTATCCGACAATTTTAAATAATTAGTGGCATTTCTTATTACTCATGTATGCTATTTATTTATTTCTTGCTATATATAATTATTTTTAGAATTACTTGAGCTCAAATTCCCGTTGCAGGTATTAAATACATGCAATGAATGGCAATCAAGAGTTTACTCATATATGGTTATCACCATAGCTGTGATTCGGTCTAGGGTGCTCCTCATCCGGCGTGATCTCACAAGTAGTACGGTTAAACATAGAAACATATAAATCTCGCTTGAATATAAACAAAATTTTCTGACCTATATTTTTCTAAACTAATTCTAGCATGAGCACTTAACTAAGTGAAAATCTGGGATTTTACAGAGAATAGATGGGAAGAACTAGTGTGGACGGAGGTGGTAGAGATGTATATATAGGCCGGGGTCCCAGAAATATGACTGTTGGGGCTGAAAAACGGTCAGATTCGCGCCCGAACCGGTACTACCGCTTGCTACCGCTTGTCGAAGCGGTACTACCGCTTGTCGAAGCGGTACTACCGCTTTTGCGAAGCGGTACTACCGCTTTTCGAAGCGGTACTACCGCTTTTCGAAGCGGTACTACCGCTCGCGCACAAAACTGCACAGGAAAATAGGCAAAAAAACGACCAAACCGGTACTACCGGATTTGGGACCTGTAGTACCGGTTGTGTCCAAATCAGAGCAAATCAAATTAGAGCAAATGCACAGACAGAAGAGAGAGAGGGAAAACAGCAGCAGAGCAGGGTGGGCCTGGAGCAGGGCAGCGAAGTGCAGCAGCAGCACATCAACGCGGGCGTGATTGCATGCGGGGCTAGCGGCGGCAGCGAACGCAGGAAGCAGCGCGGCGGGTCAACGCCTCTCCCTCGATCGACGAGTGCGGGCGGGAGATGGCTGCCCGCGTGGGGCGTGGGCAGGAGCTGGGCCAGTCGGCCGGCCGCGATTGCCCAGGTGCGGGGCAGGGGTGGATGGTATGGGCCAGCAAGGTGGCGGCCCAAGGCGGGGCTGGAGAGGTTACGAGCTAGGCCGGAGGCTGGAGGAAGAAGAAACTGAGCCAGCCGGTACTACCGGGCCCGGTACCGGCCTGGTACCGGCTGGGCTCCAGGGGCTTGCAGAGACCCTGCCGGTACTGGGCCGGAACCCAGGCCGGTAGTACCGACCCCTCGTCTTTTTTTTCTTTATCAAATTTATTAAAAGATATAATCCTGTTGAGATCGCTGAGTTCTCAGGCCTCCTCCCGCGCCATGCAAAGCAGATGCTCTCTGCTGGTGGGCCGGTCTGTGGTCCTGCGTGCCTATCATTGCGCGTTGGAAAAGAAAACATCAGGTATTTCTCCCCTCCCCAATCTCCTCTTCCTCCCAGGCGCTCTAGGGTTGTGGCCGCTGGCATCTCCACGATCCGTCCTCCAACGCCGAACCCTCGCCGCCCCATCTGAACAAAAGATTCACCGCCCTCGCCATCGCCGCCCCGATCTCCTATCCCATATCTCCGTCTCGAACCGGGCCGGGGACGGCGAAGCTCCAGGGCACCGTGCGCCCCCACCCGCTTCTCCCCTACAGCGGCGCCCACACAGAGAATCAGCGCTCCGGTGGTGGACTCGCCCCACCGTTGCCGTCTTTGAAGGGGATAGGTGCCTTCTGCCCATGGCTAGCACGGCGACGACGATGCAGACGGTGAGGTTCCTTTGCTGAGATCTCTTTTGGCTGCACGTTTTCCACGCGGTTGGTCGCGCAGCAGTCGAGTTCTTTTCTTTCCTGGTTGGATTTGAGGCGTCTCCTGCATCTATCCTAGGTTTTTTTATAGTTCAGTCGGAATTATGATTTTACATGTTTTAAGAGTAGATTACTAAACAAGTTTGGATTAGTAGTATTCTGCAATAGATTGCATGCGACATCAATTCTGTGGATATCTTAATTTGTAGCAACAAAGCATACCTAATTTGGATTTGATCCTGTTGAGACTGTGTTATAGATAAAAATCTTCTTATACATTTGTATTCTTTAGCTATTTGTTTTATATATTTCACAGTGGAAGCAACGGTGGGTGTGAAATGAGAGTGTGCATATTTTCTTATGTATTTGCGTGCTTAGCCACCTTTAATATCTCACAGGGCGATAGCAGCATTATGTGAAGTGGGAGTGGGTGCCAGAGGAGGTAGTGGCCTCGATATCTTGGCATCATCGCCACAAGATCCGACCATGGTCCGTGCACCCTGGGCAGTAGCATTGTCAAGTAAACAGATGAGCTGCTGCAGGTACAAGTATAACATTCTCTGTACACCTGGACCTTTTAAGTTGTGCCCCAAGAACGACCATTTCTCCTTATCACCATTGGTTCATCCATGGCCTCTATGAAATTATTTTGTGTTGTTTCCTAATTTCATAATGATTGAGACCACCTTCCCTTCGGGCATTCATGTCTCAAAATTATCAAGCAATACTATCTGAGTGTGGGTTGTTTCTTTTCTTCTCATTTCTATATATTGGCAAGCAAAAGAATGTTCAATGAAATCATCAAGGATGCCCTCTCTTGATTCGTCCGTGTCTGCCGGATAAACAACAGCGACTGAATATCCTATCTATCCCTTCTTGCTTTATATTTTGTACTGTTTCTACATGTTACACTTACATGGTATGTTTGGTAATTCTTTTCCCCGGTTCGAAGTTTCAATTTGCACATCATGATGGCAGATTGACATACAGTAGAGTGTATTGATGGTATAGGTTCTTTGTTACTATCCTTATAGCTTCACAATTTCATGCATTATTCTGTGGTGGCATGGTTATGCAATTATTTGGTTTAGAGCTATAAAGTCACCAGCTTATCTTTAATTTAGGTATTAGACCTCTAGGAGATTATATGCTGATATTTCCATCCGTTCTGCGTTGTTCACACAAAAATGATTATGTTGTTGTTATGTAAGTATATAGGTATGCAATCACAAGCTTATCGTTAGCCCAGGTAATAGCTTTTGTAGACTGTATCCTATAAAAAAGATTATCCCCTCACCCTAAAGGTTCTCCCTTTGGTTGGTTCCCATATTGGTATTTTGCTCTCCCAGGATAATCGATTTTATTGACATCTATGCCATTTTATTTTTTGTAGGATCAGGAAACGACCACAAGACATATCGGTTAGAAGTTTAGGACTTTCGGGAGTTGCCAAAAGATCAAAGTGTGCGCTCTTCCTTTTTTTGCATCTAATCTTTTCCAAGTTTTGCCCCTTATAAAATATATGAATGCTTGCTTGGATGTTGCTGTGAACTTATGATTGCCTCTACAACATCCTTTATGATCAGATTGTCAATTCAGAACTTCAAACTCAAACTTGGATCAATTATTTCTTTGAAGCAACAATCAGAAAAGGAATCCAAAATGATGTGATAGTGATATACCCACTGAACTGCATCTGCATTATAGCCTACCTTACATATTGTGTAGTTCAGAGTCCTGGAATTAATCATTTTTTGTTTCAAGTGGTAGAGCAGTGAATTATTTGTCTTCCCTTTTCCTTAATGTAGAGTCTTACTATTTTCTCTATGGGAGGAGACCTATTTATCTTTATTTTAGCCTTTCACCATAATTATTTATCTAGAACTAAAATGCATCTAGATACATCCATATCAATGTCAAGTAATATGAATCGGAGGGAGTAAGATTTTTTTCTTGGAGTCTATATGCATTTGTTCTCCTAAATAAATCATGTTTTTAGTATATATATATCCTTTTACTACGAAGAATTGTATTGCTTGGGGTAAGTGAAGTTGTTTTCCATGTACACATGAATCTGATGAGGGATCTTCCTTTTCAATGGAAGAAAAGAACATATATGCTAAAGGGTTATATACTCAAAATGTATGTTAACTGGTCCTTAATGAGTCATAGTTGATTTAAGTACCAGATCTGTTTATATATTGTTCCCTTAAATTTTCATGTTAGGTCTAGAGTTGAACTTCTCTATATGTGGTTCTATCTCAAATATATGCACAACACTTGCTGTCTTCCACACATAGCATTCGTTTTCGTTTTGTCTCATAGAAATTTTATCTTAATATTGCTTATTGTTGTAAGACTATAGTTCTTGTGTAAAACTTGCTTGAGCAGTTAAGCTTCAAGCAGCTTGCAAAGGTTTTCTCCTCTCTGTTGTATATTTGAAGGCTTCGGTTCTGATGGGCAGTAGTAACTTGACCTTCAAGATACTACTATGGTATTCTTCCAAGCACATTTTATACTATTTTACCATTACTTTGATAATTGACGCATGTAGGAGCTGGACAAGCAGGTTCCTCTGATAGGTGAAGTTACTTTGATCCTATTCTACTTTTATATAATGTGTGTTTGCTTCTAGATGGTAATATAACTAAAGCTCAGTGAAATGCATGCAAATTTGTGCAAGTTGACAAAGCTAACTTAGAGCCAAGAACGACTGATGTCAAGCAAATATACAGTTAACCAGGTCAGGAGTTAGTTATGTTAGACTACAAAATCGTAATGATGAATAATTTACCCTTTAGTTCTGCTAAAAAATATGGGTGTTCTGCAGGAGTTAACTGGTGTGTGATGTCATCAACACATTTAATTTATTTCGGAAATCAAGCAATTAGATATGGACGTAATAAACATTAGTTTTCTGCCTGCCGCATCCATTCATTTGTTTTCTCTACTTCTCCCTCCTGCTGATTCTAGCTTCATCCATGCCTCCGGGTCATCATTTTAAATACTTTCTACCAGATGATTCATGGCTGTTTTTTTTCCTCCTAAGGGAACCATCTTTTTAAAACATTAGAAAGGAGAGTGACCTGTCATTTTAGCGTTTAACCTACCCATTATGCAAAGCTTATGAAATACATATGAATGTTGTCATGTGGCTGTGTCAACAATTAAACCAGGTTCTCCGCTGTGCCTCGAGGTAACCATGAACGTACAGGGATCCTACATGTCCAAGGCCACAACTTCAGGTTTCTAGATGAGTGTTTAAGTTTTCAATAGCTACAATGTCACTGCATGAATATATTTGCATATTCAACCGCAAGGAAGAGATACCTGAAGAAGTGCTCAACCTGCTCCTTGGATACGAGACCCCCACTGGATAACAGAAAGCATATCTGCTTCTTGAATCTTGATTGATTTTCGCCATGTTGCTAAGTACTAGCAAGGTGTGTGTCTTGTGTGTTACACTATAGATATAATGGTATGATACTTGGTGTTGTGGTACAAGCTAGAAGACTTGGAGCTAACGCCTGTCTAAGTACAAAAAGCTTTGGTATATATCTACTGATGTTCAATGACAACTGATTTTAAGAGAAATTGTGATTGACTGATGTTCATCTTGCTTTGCTTCATATGATGAAGTTTGAAGCCAGAGTTTTATGTCCACCTATCCCACACACCTCTCCTGCATTGGCCGCACGACTGCCTTTTTTTTGTACCAACAGGATATGATAATAAAATAATACAAATGTGTTGTGCTCGGTAGTGCCATGAAACAAAGCAACTATCTATTTTTTGTACCATCAGGACATGATAATGAGATAATACAAATGTGTTGTGCTCTGTAGTGTCATGAAACTAAGTGTTTGGGTGTGTACATATTGGCCACATAATACCAGAACGTTCATGAAGGCGGCGCGGCGAAGCGCGCTGTTCATCTAGTAAGAGGTAACGGCAAAATGCATAACTTGAGCTAGGAAACTTCAATTGCGGTGAAATCAATTCTACTAAAAAGAGGACGACAAGAGCTACCTCCATTCAAGGTGAAAAAATGAAAAATAATGGAGAATTATTTTCTTATGAATTTAGAGGTGCAACCTCTTAATGCGGTAAACCGGGAAAATCATCCAACTCGAACATGCAACGTGTGATGCATCCGGAATCCATTTCCGATGAGTTAGACCTTGTCATGAGAATAAACACAAGCTCTAAAACATCTCATGAATAAAAACTAATAACAACCAAGAAACGCGATGGAATGCATGCAACGTTTGAGCTCTCTCCGATGATGCGACCCACTATCCTATCAAGCACAAACATTGTCCTTGCGCGTTCCACTCGAGTCGGCAAGATCCGTCTTCACCCTCTTCATCATTGTATATGCCACCATCTTCTTCCAACATACACGCCACCGTCTTCATCCATCTTCTACGCACACCACCGTCTTCATCCATCTTCTATGTCGTCTTCATCCCTCTTCATCTTCCACACCGTCTTCATCTCTCTTCGACACCGTCTTCATGCATCTTCTTCATTGCACTCGATCTTCTTCATCTTGCAACCTTGAGACCAACATATTGCTTTGGACACGACCTAAGATAGATTCTCAATACAACCATTAGTCCATAGGGATTGTCATCAATTACCAAAACCACACATGGGGCTCCATGTCCTTTCAGATTGCATCTTCCTCGAGATCCAATAATGTGAATCAAAGTGTTCCCCCGAATTAGGTCCATCACAACATCATTTTTGGTATTTGTAGATTGGTGATTCATGGTCAAGGTGTAGGGGAATCATCTCAAGATACTCGAACTTCGAGAACCTTGAGCCATGCACTTCGGGGCATGTCCGGAGTTTGGTTCTTGAAGCCTTATTTCTCAAGGTACCTGAAGTGCATTGAAGTTATTGCATGAATAGTTCCGCAAAATTATCATTTATGGTATTAGTATGTTGATGTAAAGAGGTGTAGGAAAACAATCACACATTCACGTGAGAGTGTGAAGTCTGCGATCTAAACCTTTTTATGCAAGCCATTTTTTCATCCTTGAAGCCTTATTTCTCAAGGTGCCCAAAGGATGGCACACCCTCTAAGACATACTCATACTTCAATGCGCAAAGCCTACATTTTTGGGATGTTTTCCATACAAGGTATGCTTTGGTCCCTAAAACATTATTTCTCAAGGTGGCTAAAGGATGGTGCGGCCTTAAGGGCATGCTTCATTTCCCAAAGCCTACTTTTGGGGTGAAGGGCGATGAGACCTTGATTGTGTTACTACTTTAATTGGTCCTAGTTGTAGTAATTGGAATCGACTAGTGTGCTCCACCAATGAATTATCAAGTTATAACCTTGTCATGTCAAAGTGGAGGGCATGTGTAGTGATTCGCTACTTTGTGCATTGCTCCTCAAAGATAGTACTGAGTTAACCACATCGTGGCGCCAACGTGGAGATTTGGCAGTATACTCACCATATCCATTTCCTAATTCTAAGAAGAAATAAAAAATGTAACAAGATGAATCTCATCATATAAAATTTGGTGAGCATAATTGAATTATTTTATATGGTTATACCAGCTGAGATGTCTACATATGGGCCTACATATGAGATCTATTGGGGTAAGATTCTACTTGTTCCTTTTGACTCTACAAGCTTTTGGTCATGCTTGCTTTGATGTACTCTTTTGGCTATTCCATCGTAACAAACTAATGGAGTTGCACTCACCTAAGATCATGAACCATGAGGTTCCTTTATTGAACACCTTCCAAAGATCCGCGGAAGCTTTTTTAACGCTTATAAACATTGTTTTGTAATGTTGAACACCTTATCTAGGTGAGTAACTATGTTCACATGTGAGATTAAATGGATGATAGATTTAAGACCCAATGAGATTATCAAGCGGACAATCTGTAAGGGTATTTTATCCTTATCAATTATTTTGGTTACAATGTATTTGGACTAATACATGCCTACAAGATTATTCTCAGGTATTAGTCTAACATGCATAATGGTGTATCAATGGAACAAGAAGGTGAAGGGAGACCCCCACTCTTTGAAGAAAACAAAGGAAGCTCAGGCCGGCGTACGGCCCGGCAGCACCGGGTGCCACACCAGCTGGTCCGGCGCAGACCGGCCCAGGCACCGGTGCACACCGAGCTGATTCCAGGGAGCCAGAGTTTCGCCCGGTGCCATCGTCCAGTTGCTGCCGGCTGGCCCGACGCCCAGACCGGCGGCACCGGCCCCAGCACCCAACCATTCGGCGTATGCCGGCCCATACACCAGTGACCACCGGAGCAAATGTACTGCAAGCCCGGACGAACATCCGGCACTGGCCCGGCGCCTGGTCCGGCGACTGTCGGCCTGTTCGGCCTGTGGCCCGGTGGCACCGGGTGTGGCACCGGCCAGCCCAGTGGCAGGCCCGGCACACCGGCCCCTTCGACAAAATGCTGAGCTTGACAAGTTGTCAACGGTCTGCAACGGCTGGATTTCAAGTGGACCTATATATACCCCTTCTCCTACCTTAGAACGGTTAGGCACTACACTACAAACTGTTCTTGAGCTCTCTCTCTCATACTCCATTGATAGAAACACCAAAAGCCTCAGATCTCCCTCCTCCTCCACTCAAACTCAAATCCCTCCGGGGAAAAGCTAGAGGAGGTCTTGATCTATAGTTCCACCGAGCCAAATCATGTTCTCCCTTGTATTCATCAAGATACATGCTCTCTAGGGTTTCTTGGAAATCCTAGGTGGGAAAAAGCGTCCGCAAGCATCGGGGCTATGGATTTGCTCCTGACAAGACTGTGAAGGTTTGGAGGCTGCCTCAAAGTCCACCACAAGTGAAAGAGCTATTCCTTCGTGGGATAGGCTCAGGAGAAGAAGGTGAGCCTTCGTGGCGCTGGGGAATCCTTCGTGCGACCCCAACGTCTCCAAATGTGACGTACCTTCTTGCAAAGGAAGGGAACACGGGAATAAACCTTCATCTCTGCGTGCTATCGGTTATCTCTAACCGAACTCTTTACTTGTGATATATCTGCCTGTGAGAGCCTTCGTGCTCGAGTTACCTGTATCGTCATATAGGGTGCCTCATGTAGTTTCCATTAGGCTCACCTTTATATTCCGCAAAGCCTAACATTGCAAAGAAAGAATTAAAATTTGTAGAAACCTATTCACCCCCCTCTAGGTTTACCATCTCTGAACTTTCAATTGGTATCAGAGCCTGGACTCTTTTAAGGGCTTTACAGCCTTAAGAGTGAGATGGATAAACTATTCGAGGGTCTGGATGAAGATTCTAACCTTTTGGTTAAGGAGATGAAATCCAGATTCTTAGCATATGAGGCTGAGAAAAAGAAAAAGGAGGATGAAGTCCAAAGCCAAATGGCACAAATGAGTTCCATGCTTAAAAACCTAACGAGTGAGACTTCTAGTGGGGCTTCGGTCCCTCCGAAAACTTTCCATGAAGTCAATCATGACTATCCCAAAAACACTTCACCCATGCCTCATATAAACCATAGTGGGAATGTTCCCCATTTTGATGGAACTCACTTTTCCTTTTGGAAATCCTCTATGGAGTCTCATATTCGCAGCTGCAGTGTGGAGATGTGGGAGATCATCGTTGATGGACACCGGAAGCCACAAGACCCCATTAGGTTGACCTCCACCGAGGTCTACAACCGTCAACTTAATGCCTCTGCATGTGACAAGATTAGAAGTGGCATCAATCGCAAGCTCCTCGATCAAGTCAATGATATTGACTCTGCAAAAGAGCTTTGGGATTGGATTATAGTACTCCAAGAGGGAACTAATCTGATTCAAAAGGCTCTTTATGAGTCTGCAAAGACAGAGGCAACTCTGTTTATGATTAGAGAAGGAGAATCCATTGCTGATGCCTATGGAAGGCTTGGTGCTCTTCGAGTAAAGATCAAGGGCCTTGTATGTGAAAAGTATAATGATGGTTTTGAAATGAATGAAGAGTTCATAAAGTCCAAGGTCATTGCCATGATTGCTGTCAAACAGAAGGACACCAACCTTGCACTCAACTTGCAAATCCTCACCAAGCAAGTAGATCTGACCGCAGATGATCTTGTCTCCTATGTGGCTGCCAATGACAACATGGCCAAGGAAGGAGAGAAGCTCATGGCGATGAACCGTGTCGATGGATCCTAACACAACCTTGCTTTGAAGGAAAGAGTTGACCAAGAAAGAGAAGAAGCCTATGAGATCGAAGAAGATGAGACGACTTCAACTAGTAACACGCAAACAGATGTTGCCTTCTTTGTCAAGAAGTACGTGAACAGGTACCCAATCCCCTTCAAAGAAAATAAGAAAACATGCTACAACTGTGATGAAGACAATCACTTTGCAAATGTGTGCCCTTATGTGATAAGTGGTGGCCCGATCTTCTCAGTAAGCAACGGTGGTGATGATGATCACGGGATGAACACAGCGGAGAATCACGGATGATGAAGTGGATGATAACTTGTATGACGCAACGAGATCTCTTGATTGGTCCGTGCCGCCAATGCAACAGCTCTCAACCCTAAAAGATATTCGCAACTTCACACACTTGCGCACGTAGCCGCCGACCACGAAGCGGTAAGTTGCAATCTTCTAATTCCCAATGGAACATCAAATCACACAAGACTTTCAGATCCACACCAAATCAAGCAATATGGTGTAGGGGATTCAATAGTTTTGCAGAGCAAACAACTAAGAACTAGGGTTTATCTAAAACGTGGTCTAAAGAAACTTTGGGGGCGTCCTGGGCACTTATATAGGCGTCCGGGACGACCTCAGGTCGAAAAAGTACGAAAATAACCGACCCAGAATAGATCTCGTCGAGACAGACTTGGACTCGGCCGGTCTGGGGGCCGGTCGACCGGGCCTGGGACCGGGCTGGACGGTTCAAACCGGGCTAGTGACCGGGTGCCGACCGGGCGGGGGAAGTGTCGCGCAGTAACCCTCCCGGTTGGCATCAGCAGAACGTCCGGTTGGCGCCGGGATGGGGCCGGCGTACCGCCCGATTGGACCAGGTCAGGGACCGGGCGCGCCGGCGTGGCGGCCGGTCTGACCGGGTGTTAGACCGGCCTGGATTTTGGCTCCTCCTCTCGCGCATGCCTCCCGCTCCTCCCTCGCGCGTCCATGGGGTATCTTCATGTCCAGCTCCATGTCCATCTTCACGTCCAGCTGCTCCTCTCCTCCTCGTGTGATGCTTGTCTCCTCTTCATACCTGATGATACATAAGTAACAGGACTTAGGCAGTATAAAGTTCTCATCAATCAAAGTATCGTTTAGGAACAAGTTCACCTGTTGTTTAAGTAGCTTCGCACGAGCCCTTGTAATAGGTCCAATCCGAACTTCATTGGACTTGAGCTTCACAACAGCTTCATCTTCAGTTGGTAATGACGGAGGTAGTAGTGTGGTAGGGATGTCCTCATCATCTCCCCCATCAAAAGGCGTCGACCTCGACGCTCCAAGGTCTTCTCCGTCATATGGTGTCAAATCAGCAACATTGAAAGAATTATTGACACCAAACTCATCAAGTGGAAGATCTATCGAGTATGCATTATCGTTGATCTTGTCAAGCACTTTGTAAGGACCAAGCACCACGAGGAAGCAACTTGGACTTCCGCAGCTTCGGGAACCTATCCTTGCGAAAATGTACCCAGACCATATCACCAGGCTTGAACAACATCTCCTTGCGCTTCTTGTTCATCCTTGCAGCATTGCTTTTGCCTTTCTTTTCTATCAACTCTTTAGTCTCCACATGTATCTTTCGTACAAAATCTGCCCTCTTGGATGCCTCCATATTAACTCTCTCATGTATGGACAAAGGCAACAAGTCAAGTGGAGTAATGGGTTTGAAACCATACACCACCTCAAAGGGACACAGCTCCGTGGTAGAATGTACCGCCCTGTTGTAAGCAAACTCCACATGCGGCAAACACTCTTCCCACTCCTTCAGGTTCTTCTTGATCATGGATCTCAACAGTTGTGACAAGGTTCTATTCACCACCTCAGTTTGACCATCAGTTTGGGGATGGCAAGTACTACTGAAAAGTAGCTTGATGCGTGCAGTCGACACGTCCGTTGGGAAACCCAAGAGGAAGGTGTGATGCGTACAGTAGCAAGTTTTCCCTCAGAAAGAAACCAAGGTTTATCGAACCAGTAGGAGCCAAGAAGCACGTTGAAGGTTGTTGGTGGCGGAGTGTAGTACGGCGCAACACCAGGGATTCCGGCGCCAACGTGGAACATGCACAACACAATCAAAGTACTTTGTCTCAACGTAACAGTGAGGTTGTCAATCTCACTGGCTTGCTGTAAACAAAGGATTAAACGTATTATGTGGAAGATGATGATTGTTTGCGAAGAACAGTAAAGAACAATTGCAGTAGATTGTATTTCAGATGTGAAGAATAGGACCGGGGTCCACAGTTCACTAGCGATGTCTCTCCCATAAGATAAGAAGATGTTGGGTGAACAAATTACAGTTGGGCAATTGACAAATAAAGAAGGCATAACAATGCACATACATATATCATGATGAGTAATATGAGATTCAATCAGGGCATTACGACAAAGTACATAGACCGCTATCCAGACATGCATCTATGCCTAAAAAGTCCACCTTTAGGTTATCATTCGAACCCCTCCGGTATTAAGTTGTAAACAACGAGACAATTGCATTAAGTATGGTGCGTAATGTAATCAACACAAATATCCTTAGACAAAGCATCGATGTTTTATCCCTAGTGGCAACACCACATCCACAACCTTAGAACTTTCTGTCACTGTCCCAGATTTAATGGAGGCATGAACCCACTATCGAGCATAAATACCCCCTCTTGGAGTCACAATTATCAACTTGGCCAGAGCCTCTACTAGCAACGGAGAGCATGCAAGAACATAAATAACATATATGATAGATTGATAATCAACTTGACATAGTATTCAATATTCATCGGATCCCAACAAACACAACATGAAGGATTACAAATAGATGATCTTGATCATGATAGGCAGCTCACAAGATCTAACATGATAGCACAATGAGGAGAAGACAACCATCTAGCTACTGCTATGGACCCATAGTCCAGGGGTGGACTACTCACACATCGATCCGGAGGCGATCATGGCGATGAAGAGACCTCCGGGAGATGATTCCCCTCTCCGGCGAGGGTGCCGGAGGCGATCTCCTGAATCCCCGAGATGGGATTGGCGGCGGCGGCGTCTCAGGAAGGTTTTCCGTATCGTGGCTCTCGGTACTGGGGGTTTCGCGACGAAGACTTTAAGTAGGCGGAAGGGCGGGTCAAGGGGCGTCACGAGGGGCCCACACAGTAGGCCGGCGCGGCCAGGGCTTGGGCCGCGCCGCCCTATTGTGTGGCCACCTCGTGGCCCCACTTCGTTTCCTCTCCGGTCTTCTGGAAGCTTCGGGCAAAAATAGGACCCTGGGCGTTGATTTCGTCCAATTCCGAGAATATTTCCTTACTAGGATTTCTGAAACCAAAAACAACGAGAAAACGACAACTAGCTCTTCGGCATCTCGTCAATAGGTTAGTGCCGGAAAATGCATAATAATGACATATAATGTGTATAAAACATGTGAGTATCATCATAAAAGTAGCATGGAACATAAGAAATTATAGATACGTTTGGGACGTATCAAGCATCCCCAAGCTTAGTTCCTACTCGCCCTCGAGTAGGTAAACGATAACAAAGATAATTTCTGAAGTGACATGCTATCATAATCTTGATCATACTATTGTAAAGCATATGAGATGAATGCAGCGATTCGAAGCAATGATGAAGATAATGAGTAAACAAATGAATCATATAGCAAAGACTTTTCATGAATAATACTTTCAAGACAAGCATCAATAAGACTTGCCTAAGAGTTACTCATAAAGCAATAAATTCAAAGTAAAGGTATTGAAGCAACACAAAGGAAGATATAAGTTTCAGCGGTTGCTTTCAACTTCAACATGTATATCTCATGGATAATTGTCAACACAAAGTAATATAACAAGTGCAATAGGTAAACATGTAAGAATCAATGCACACAGTTGGTACAAGTGTTTGCTTCTGGGATAGAAAGAAATAGGCAAACTGACTCAACAATAAAGTAGAAGATAGGCCCTTCGCAGAGGGAAGCATTGATTACTATATTTGTGCTAGATCTTTTCATTTTGAAAACAAGAAACAATTTTGTCAACGGTAGTAATAAAGCATATGTGTTATGTATAAGATATCCTATAAGTTGCAAGCCTCATGCATAGTATACCAATAGTGCTCGCACCTTGTCCTAATTAGCTCGGATTAACACGGATTATCATTGCATAGCATATGTTTCAACCAAGTGTCACAAAGGGGTACCTCTATGCCGCTTGTACAAAGGTCTAAGGAGAAAGCTCGCATTGGATTTCTCGCTTTTGATTATTCTCAACTTAGACATCCATACCGGGACAACATAGACAACAGATAATGGACTCCTCTTTAATGCATAAGCATTCAACAACCGTTAATATTCTCATAAGAGATTGAGGATTAGTTGTCCACACTGAAACTTCCACCATGAATCATGGCTTTAGTTAGCGGCCCAATGTTCTTCTCTAACAGTATGCATACTCAAACCATTTGATCATGAAAATCGCCCTTACTTCGGACAAGACGAACATGCATAGCAACTCACATGATATTCAACAAAGATAAAAGAGTTGATGGCGTCCCCAGAAACATGGTTACCGCTCAACAAGCAACTTATTAAGAAATAAGACACATAAGTACATATTCTTCACCACAATAGTTTTTAAGGCTATTTGTCCCATGAGCTATATATTGCAAAGGCAAATAATAGAATTTTTAAAGGTAACACTCAAGTAATTTACTTTGGAATGGCGGAGAAATACCATGTAGTAGGTAGGTATGGTGAACACAAATGGCATGGTTATTGGCTCAAGGATTTGGATGCATGAGAAGAATTCCTCTCAATACAAGGCTAGGCTAGCAAGGTTGTTTGAAGCAAACTCAAGTATAAAAGGTGCAGCAAAGCTCACATATGAACATATTGTAACTATTATAAGACTTTATATTGTCTCCTTGTTGTTCAAACACCTCAACCAGAAAATATCTAGACTCTAGAGATCAATCATGCAAACCAAATTTTAACAAGCTCTATGTGGTTATTCATTAATGAGTACAAGGTACATGATGCAAGAGCTTAAACATGATCTATATGAGCACAACAATTGCAAAGTATCAAATTATTCAAGACATTAAACCATTTACCACATGCGGCATTTTCCGTTTCCAACCATATAACAATGAATGAAATAGTCCAACTTTCGCAATGAACATTAAGATAAAGCTAAGAACATATTTGTTCATACGAAACAGAGGAGCGTGTCTCTCTCCCAAACAAAGAATGCTAGGATCCGATTTTATTCAAATAAAAAAAAACAAAAAAAAACAGACGCTCCAAGTAAAGCACATAAGATGTGACGGAATAAAAATATAGTTTCACTAGAGGAACCTGATAAGTTGTCGATGAAGAAGGGATGCCTTGGGCATCCCCAAGCTTAGACACTTGAGTCTTCTTAAAATATGCAGGGATGAACCACGGGGGCATCCCCAAGCTTTGACTTTTCACTCTTCTTGATCATATTGTATCATCCTCCTCTCTTGACCCTTGAAAACTTCCTCCACACCAAACTCGAAACAAACTCATTAGAGGGTCAGTGCATAATTCATATATTCAGAGGTGACATAATCATTATTAACACTTCTGGACATTGCACAAAGCTACTGAAAGTTAATGGAACAAAGAAATCTATCAAACATAGCAAAACAGGCAATGCGAAATAAAAGGCAGAATCTGTCAAAACGAACGGTTCGTAAAGACGAATTTTAAAGAGGCACCGAGACTTACTCAGATGAAAATGCCCAAATTGAATTAAAGTTGCATACATATCCGAGGATCACGCACGTAAATTGGCAGATTTTTATAAATTTTCTACGAGACTATCTTGCTCAAATTCGTGACAAGAAGAAATCTGTTCTCGCGCAATAATCCAAATCTAGTATTGGCTTTACTATCAGAGACTTTACTTGGCACAACAATGAAATAAAATAAAGATAAGGAGAGGTTGCTACAGTAGTAACAACTTCCAAGACTCAAATATAAAATAAAGTGCGAAGTAAAATAATGGGTTGTCTCCCATAAGCGCTTTTCTTTAACGCCTTTCAGCTAGGCGCAGAAAGTGTGTATCAAGTATTATCAAGAGGTGAAGCATCAACAGCATAACTTGTTCTAATAATAAAATCATAAGGTAACTTCATTCTCTTTCTAGGGAAGTGTTCCATACCTTTATTGAGAGGAAATTGATATTTGATATTACCTTCCTTCATATCAATGGTAGCACCAACAGTTCGAAGAAAAGGTCTTCCCAATATAATGGGACAAGATGCATTGCATTCAATATCCAAGACAACAAAATCAACGGGGACAAGGTTATTGTTAACCATAATACGAACATTATCAATCCTCCCCAAAGGTTTCTTTATAGCATTATCAGCGAGATTAACATCCAAATAACAATTTTTCAATGGTGGCAAGTCAAGCATATCATAGATTTTCTTAGGCATAACGAAATACTTGCACCAAGATCACATAAAGCATTACAATCAAAATCATTGACCCTCATCTTAATGATGGGCTCCCAACCATCTTCCAACTTCCTAGGAATAGATGTTTCAAGTTTTAGTTTCTCTTCTCTAGCTTTTATGAGAGCATTTGTAATATGTTTTGTAAATGCCAAATTTATAGCACTAGCATTGGGACTTTTAGCAAGTTTTTGTAAGAACTTTATAACTTCAGAGATGTGACAATCATCAAAGTCTAAATCATTATGACCTACAGCAATGGAATCATTGTCCCCAATATTTTGAAAAATTTTAGCAGTTTTATCAGTTTCAGCAGTTTCAGGCAATTTTGCACGCTTTGCACTAGGAGTAGTAACATTGCCAACGCCAATTATTTTACCATTGATAGTAGGAGGTGTAGCAACATGTGAATCATTAACATTACTAGTGGTGGTAATAGTCCAAACTTTAGCTACATTATTCTCTTTAGCTAGTTTTTCGTTTTCTTCTCTTTCCCACCTAGCATGCAATTCAGCCATCAATCTAATATTCTCACTAATTCGAACTTGGATGGAATTTGCTGTAGTAACAATTTTATTATCAATATCCTTATTAGGCATAACTTTCATTTTTAAAAGATCAACATCAGAGGCATGTCTATCAACCTTAGAAGCAAGAATATCAATTTTATCAAGCTTTTCCTCAACAGATTTGTTAAAAGCGGTTTGTGTACTAATAAATTCTTTAAGAATGGCTTCAAGACCAGGGGGTACACTCCTATTATTGTTGTAAGAATTCCCATAAGAATTACCATAACTATTACCATTAGCAGAAGGATATGGCCTATAGTTGTTACCAAAATTATTCCTATAAGCATTGTTGTTGAAATTATTATTTTTAATGAAATTCACATCAACATGTTCTTCTTGGGCAACCAATGAAGCTAAAGGAACATTATTAGGATCAACATTAGATCTACCATTCACAAGCATAGACATAATAGCATCAACCTTATCACTCAAGGAGGGGGTTTCTTCAACAGAATTTACCTTCTTACCTTGTGGAGCTCTTTCCGTGTGCCATTCAGAGTAATTTATCATCATATCATCAAGAAGCTTTGTTGCCACCCCCAAAGTGATGGACATAAAGGTACCTCCAGCAGCTGAATCCAATAGGTTCCGCGAAGAAAAATTCAATCTCGCATAAAAGGTTTGGATGATCATCCAAGTAGTCAGTCCATGGGTTGGGCAATTCTTTACCAAAGATTTCATTCTCTCCCATGCTTGAGCAACATGTTCATTATCTAATTGCTTAAAATTCATTATGCTACTTCTCAAAGATATAATTTTAGCGGGAGGATAATATCTACCAATAAAAGCATCCTTACATTTAGTCCATGAATCAATACTATTTCTAGGCGAGAGATAGCAACCAATCTTTAGCTCTTCCTCTTAAAGAGAAAGGAAACAATTTCAATTTTATAATGTCACCATCTACATCCTTATAATTTTGCATTTCACATAGTTCAACAAAATTATTAAGATGGGCAACGAGCATCATCGGAACTAACACCGAGAAAATTGCTCTCTCATAACAAGATTCGATAAAGCGAGGTTTAATTTCAAAGAATTCTGCTGTAGTAGCGAGTGGAGCAATAGGTGTGCATAAGAAATCATTATTATTTGTGCTAGTGAAGTCACACAACTTAGTATTCTCAACCGTACCCATTTTAGCAGTAGTAAATAAAGAAAACTAAATAAAGTAAATGCAAGTAACTAATTTTTTTGTGTTTTTAATATGGAGAACAAGACAGTAAATAAAGTAAAACTAGCAACTAATTCTTTTGTGGTTTTGATATAAGAAGCAAACAAAGCAGTAAATAAAATAAAGCAAGACAAAAACAAAGTAAAGAGATTGGATGTGGAAGACTCCCCTTGCAGCGTGTCTTGATCTCCCCGGCAACGGCGCCGGAAAAGAGCTTGATGCGTACAGTCGACACGTCCGTTGGGAACCCCAAAAGGAAGGTGTGATGCGTACAGTAGCAAGTTTTCCCTCAGAAAGAAACCAAGGTTATCGAACCAGTAGGAGCCAAGAAGCACGTTGAAGGTTGTTGGTGGCGGAGTGTAGTGCGGCGCAACACCAGGGATTCCGGCGCCAACGTGGAACCTGCACAACACAATCAAAGTACTTTGTCCCAACGTAACAGTGAGGTTGTCAATCTCACCGGCTTGCTGTAAACAAAGGATTAAACGTATTGTGTGGAAGATGATGATTGTTTGCGAAGAACAGTAAAGAACAATTACGATAGATTGTATTTCGGATGTAAAGAATAGGACCGGGGTCCACGAGTTCACTAGCGGTGTCTCTCCCATAAGATAAGCGGATGTTGGGTGAACAAATTACGGTTGGGCAATTGACAAATAAAGAAGGCATAACAATGCACATACATATATCATGATGAGTACTATGAGATTCAATCAGGGCATTACGACAAAGTACATAGACCGCTATCCGAGCATGCATCTATGCCTAAAAAGTCCACCTTCGGGTTATCATCCGAACCCCTCCGGTATTAAGTTGTAAACAACAGACAATTGCATTAAGTATGGTGCGTAATGTAATCAACACAAATATCCTTAGAAAAAGCATCGATGTTTTATCCCTAGTGGCAACGAGCACATCCACAACCTTAGAACTTTACGTCACTGTCCTAGATTTAATGGAGGCATGAACCCACTATCGAGCATAAATACCCCCTCTTGGAGTCACAAGTATCAACTTGGCCAGAGCCTCTACTAGCAACGGAGAGCATGCAAGAACATAAATAACATATATGATAGATTGATAATCAACTTGACATAGTATTCAATATTCATCGGATCCCAACAAACACAACATGAAGGATTACAAATAGATGATCTTGATCATGATAGGCAGCTCACAAGATCTAACATGATAGCACAATGAGGAGAAGACAACCATCTAGCTACTGCTATGGCCCATAGTCCAGGGGTGGACTACTCACACATCGATCCGGAGGCGATCATGGCGATGAAGAGACCTCCGGGAGATGATTCCCCTCTCCGGCGAGGTGCGGGAGGCGATCTCCGAATCCCCGAGATGGGATTGGCGGCGGCGGCGTCTGCGGAAGGTTTTCCGTATCGTGGCTCTCGGTACGGGGGTTTCTTGACGAAAACTTTAAGTAGGCGGAAGGAGCAGGTCAAGGGGCGTCACGAGGGGCCCACACGATAGGCCGGCGCGGCCGGGGGCTTGGGCCGCGCCGCCTGTTGTGTGGCCACCTCGTGGCCCCACTTCGTTTCCTCTCCGGTCTTCGGAAGCTTCGTGCAAAAATAGGACCACGGGCGTTGATTTCGTCCAATTCCGAGAATATTTCCTTACTAGGATTTCTGAAACCAAAAACAGCAGAAAACGACAAGCGGCTCTTCGGCATCTCGTCAATAGGTTAGTGCCGGAAAATGCATAATAATGACATATGATGTGTATAAAACATGTGAGTATCATCATAAAAGTAGCATGGAACATAAGAAATTATAGATACGTTTGGGACGTATCATAGCTTTGTCCCCACCTTTCCCCAAAGTGTCTTCCAGAAGTAGCTCATGAACTTCACATCACGATCAGAAACAATAGTCTTCGGGACTCCATGTAGTCGTACAATCTCCCTGAAAAACAGGTTAGCAATATGCGACGCATCGTCGCTCTTGTGGCAGGCAATAAAGTGTGACATTTTAGAAAATCTGTCCACTACCACAAATATAGATTCATGACCTCTTTTAGTACGCGGCAAACCCACAAAATCCATACTTATATCCTCCCAAGGTGTAGTAGGTGCCGGTAAAGGAGTATACAAACCGTGAGGCTTCAGCTTGGACTTGGACTTGTTGCAAGTAATGCGCCTCTTCACATACCTGTCCACATCCCGCCTCATCTTTGGCCAATAAAAGTAATCAGCGAGCATGAGTAGCGTCTTCTCACGCCCAAAGTGACCCATCAAACCTCTAGCATGTGATTCCTGCAATAAGAGCAAACGCACAGACGATTCTGGAACACATAGTTTGTTAGCTCTAAACAAGAACCCATCATGTATGTGATATTTTTCCCATGCTTTACCAATAGCACACAAGCGATATGGTTCAGCAAAATCATGATCAGTGGCATACAAATCACATAGTACTTCTAATCCAGGAATTTTAACATCAAGTTGAGTTAATAGCATATTCTTCCGAGATAGAGCATCAACAACAATATTATCTTTTCCCTTCTTATGCTTAATAATGTATGGAAAAGACTCAATGAACTCAACCCACTTAGCAAGACGCTTATGCAAAGTAGACTGAGCTTTCAGGTATTTTAAAGCTTCATGATCAGAATGTATGATAAATTCTTTTGGCCACAAGTAATGTTGCCAAACCTCAAGAACTCTAATTAAAGCATACAATTCTTTATCATATATAGGATAGTTCAACTTAGCACCGGAAAGTTTCTCGGAAAAATATGCAATTGGACGACCCTTTTGCATCAACACACCACCAATTCCAATACCACTAGCATCACATTCAATCTCAAATTGCTTATTGAAATCGGGAAGTGCAAGCAACGGTGCGAAGTTAACAATCTCTTAAGTTCATCAAAAGCATGATCTTGGGCTGCGCCCCACTCAAATATAACACCCTTTTTAGTCAAATCATTCAAAGGTGCAGCAATAGTACTAAAGTTGGGCACAGATCTTCTATAAAACCCAACTAGACCATGAAAACTTCTCACTTGACTCACATTCATGGGAGTAGGCCAATTTTGAATAGCTTCAATTTTAGACACATCTACTTCTACTCCATGCTGAGAGACAACATAACCCAGAAATATGATCTTATCTTTGCAAAATGTGCACTTCTCAAGATTACCATAGAGTTTATTATCACGCAACACTTGCAAAACATGTCGAATATGTATAGTATGATCAGATTCATTACGGCTGTAGATTAATATGTCATCAAAGTACACAACCACAAACTTGCCAATAAAATTACGCAAAACATGGTTCATCAGTCTCATGAAAGTGCTAGGTGCATTAGTTAAACCAAAAGGCATTACTAACCACTCACATAAACCAAATTTTTTTTTAAAGGTTGTTTTCCATTCATCCCCTTCTTTCATCCTAATTTGATGATAACCACTACGCAAATCAATTTTAGAGAAAACAGCAGCACCACTCAATTCATCTAGCATATCCAATAGGATGAGGATATCGAATAGTAATGTTGTTTATCGCTCTACAATCTACGCACATACGCCATGTACCATCTTTCTTAGGAACTAGAATAACAGGAGCAACACAAGGACTAAGGCTTATGCGGATATAACCTTTGTCGAGTAGCGCTTGTACTTGTTTCTGTATCTCCTTCGTTTCTTCGGGGTTTGTTCTATATGGTGCCCTATTGGGCAGCGAAGCTCTGGGAATCAAGTCGATTTGATGCTCAATACCTCGCAATGGTGGTAATCCTGCGGGTACCTCCTTCGGAAACACGTCGCCAAATTCCTGCAAAACATTAGAAACACCAAGAGGAAGAGGGGTCATGTCGTTAGAAACCAAAACCGTATGGACAAAGGAACTATTCTTGAGGAAAATGCTAGGTTGACAAAGGAACTAGCCAAGTTCACCACCGCCAAGAATAAGATGGGATTGGATGACCTCTTGAGTAAGAAAAGGTCAAACAATCAAAAGTATGGACTTGGGTATGCTCCCAAGCCCTACAAGAAGAACATCTACAAGAAAGAGGAGCCTGCTCAAGATAAGAACAAGAAGGTCACTAATAATGGCAAAGCCCCAAAAGGCAAAGCCACTAGTGGTGACCGCACGGGACCTAACAATCACTATGATTTATTTGTTGATTATTATGGTGATGTGTATGCTGAATATGTTGGACCTCGTAATGGCTATGCTTATAGAGGGTACTCAATTTGGGTACCAAAAGATCTTGTTGCCATGACAAAGGAACCCATTAATCGATGGGTTCCTAAAATCTATACTTGATTTTGTAGGAGTATTCCTCCGGTGGTCCAAAATGGGTGTTTGATAGTGGATGCACCAATCATATGACCGGAGGAAGAGGTGTGCTTGACCAATTCATAGAAGACGTTAACAAAAAGTCAAGCATCACCTTTGGGGATAACTCAAAGGGAAAAGTAATTAGGTATGGCAAGGTAGCAATCTCTAAGGACTTGTGCCTTGAGACGGTCATGCTTGTTGAATCCCTTGGCTATAATTTGCTTTCTATTTATCATCTTACAGATGTCGGTTATAATTCATATTTTAATAATTATTGTGTGAAAGTCTTTAGGAGTGATAATATCAAATTGGTTCTTGTTGGATATGTTGACGAGGGAGCACCTCGCCAATGCCTACATATTGTAGACTTGGGTTTCGGGAGAGAGCGACGATGGAGATTCCGGGAGCGAGATTAGGCACACGACGTACCCAGCTTCGGGTCCCCTCGGTGGAGGATCCCTACGTGCTGCTAGCAATCCAGTATATGAGCATAATATGTTTACATGGTGCCGCCATAGGCGGAGCTATGTTGTCTATATTCTGTCTATTGTTGGCCTCTCTATTTTGGGTGCCCTGGCTAGCTTTATATATGCAACCAGCCTAGAGTTTTACAAGAGTCCTAGTCGACTACTTCTTCGGGTTGCCTTGTTGGGCCTTCTCCATATTGAGTCTTCTCCATATTGGGCCGAGCCGGTATACTAATAATGGGTACCCGAAGGGTATGCCCATGTCGGTAGCCCCGAGTTTATAGGGAAGTCGAAGACTTGCGTAGAAACTCCAAGCATAACCATCTCCGAAGTCTAAGAAAATACAAGGTGAGGCCCGTGTCGTAGATCATGTGTAGCACAGATGATGTCGATGATTCTTGAAATTATCGGGTGCGCGGCAGCGCTCCCGATGGGAGTAGCCCCCGAGTCTATGGGCAAGTGCTTGCACTTGGGCATAGACTCAAGTTGTACTACTCGATGAAGAACTTAACTATATTTCTGGAGAACTTGACGAAATCCATGTGCTCCCGATGGGAGTAGGCTCCACTCGAGTCGTAGAATCGAGTTGAGTCTACAAACCTTGATTGTCGTAGATGATGTCGAAGTTATTTTTCTATCGGGTGCGCGACCAGCGCTCCCGATGGGAGTAGCCCCGAGGCTACGGCCAAGTGTTTGCACTTGGGTGTAGGCTCAACTTGCTTGTAATTGACTCCACAATTTTTCCTCTTTCTTATCGGGAGGGTGAACAATACTCTCGATAAGAGTAGCCCCGAGCCTATGAGCAGGTGCTTGCACCTAGGCATAGGCTCAAGTTGTACTACTCGATAGACAACTTGGCGCAACCCCTCTTTTTATCGACTCTATTTTTATTTGACATCCATATCTATATTGTACAGGGATAATGGTAATTGGGGCTAGTTCATCTGACGGATCAGGTACTAGTTAACCTGCTCTAGTGGCAATCCGCAAAAACCTACTTCAAGATCACGTCCCTGGACATGATCTCGGGATACTGGTGTAAACTTCGACAAGTGCCGCTTAAGGTCTTACCATTCTGTCGAGTCCCAGTCATATTTATCGGGTACCTAACGCGTCCGTTAGGATTTTTCTTCGTATCTGTTGATACGGATAAAAGTAGCAGAGCGCAGTCTTTGGCGATGCCACGCCACACAGAACGGATCTGGGGTCTTACCTTCGCAGAGTTTTGCGGCATTCAGAGATTGTTCGCGACTTTGGCGCTCTGAGAATATTTTGTCAAGTGCCTTGTTCGGCTGATGCAATGACCCATTTTGCGGGTTCTTCTATATTTTTCTCGGGCGTGATGAGACAGCCGAATATATTGGGTTCTTCTATATTTTCGGGTACATCACCGATGCTCTTGCTCGGAAGAATATGACGAGTCAATGAACCCGAAGATTTATCCACCCTCTCTTTTTTTATGCTCCTCCTTGATGATAATTTCGTGGAGTTCCTCCTTGAAGAGTTTTTTTTTTAAGTTCCTCCTGGAAGAAAATTTCTTCGAGTTCTTCTTGAGGGAAATTCATCGGGTCCTCCTTGAGGAAAATTCTTCGGGCCCTTTTTTGAGGATAATTCTTCGGGACCTCCTTGAAGATAATTTTTCGAGACCTCCTTGAAGATAATTCTTCGGGTCCTCCTTGAGGATAATTCTTCGGGACCTCCTTGAAGATAATTTTTCGAGACCTCCTTGAAGATAATTCTTCGGGTCCTCCTTGAGGATAATTCTTCGGGACCTCCTTGAAGATAATTTTTCGAGACCTCCTTGAAGATAATTCTTCGGGTCCTGTCCTTTCTTGAAGACAATTTCGTCGAGTTCTCCCTGTAGACAATTTTGTCGGGTTCTCTCTTATATAGTTTGAATTTTGCTTTCTCCTGCACAAATAAACAAACTTTTTCTATATTTCCTTGACTCTCTTTTTCGCATGCGGTGTTAGATGCTCAGATTCGATGATATATAAAGTGAATATATGCCGCGCAGCCCCCGAGCGTCGGGTGCGACGAAAGTAAATGATAATCAATTTTATGTGAAACAAAAGAACACTTAGCTTATTGGACACGACGAAGTCGATGCGATGAAATCTTCGAGTGCTTGAGAAGAAGTCGAGCTGAAGTAAAAAACCACCAAATACCGAAAGTAAATGCCGCCATATTGTTGATGAAGAAATAGCCGAGCCCCCGAGCGATGCTGAGGTGATGTCATGATTGTTGTGTCGCAGTCGTGACCCGAGGCGAAATCGTTGTCGAGCCTCCGAGCGTTAGGCGTGACGTCGAAATAAGTTGATGGAGTCGCGGCGTCATATTTGGTGAAGCCATTTAGGATGAAGCCATAGACAATAATATACGAAGATGAATCCCATATGAAGTATTTGAGATGAATCCATATTGAAGATTACGCCATTAAATATAGAGCATATATTGAAGATAAATCCGTCGATATCATAGAAGATGAATTCATTGGCCCGAAGAATCCAAGTAATAATCATAGAAGATGAATCCGCTGATATCATAGAAGATGAATCCATTGATCCGAAGAAAATAGTTCTAGTAATAACCATAGAAGATGAATCCATTGTCCCGGAAACGCATCGGGTAATATTGTATAAGTGTGAACCAACAATAACCCGAAGAGAAATAATCCAGCAAGCCAAAGAAGATAAATCCACTGTTCGAAGAAGATAAATCCACTAAGTCCAAGAAAATAATTCCACCGAGCCGGAGAAGATATATCCGGAGCCGAAGAAAAGAAATTGCACCAAGTAACCGAGTGTATTTATAGTAACGAAGGAATGGCGCAGCCCGGTATTGGGTGAATTTGCTGTAATAACATAATGGCGCAGCCCCGAGTATTCGGGTGTGGCGAAAGGAAATAAATAATTGAACCTTGGAGGAAGAGGACAACTTAGCTTTTTATCGGGTGCGGCGAAGCCGACGTGAAAGCAGGTCGTGTAGCGGACACGGTCGATGAAGTTGCGCGGCGTCTGAAAGGAAGTAGTTGATGAAGAGGGCGCGGTCGAAATAGTTTCGCCACCAAAGACAGTCCATGCGGCAGGCGCGAGTCAAAATAGATATGCGGCTGGAAATAGTTGATGAAGAGGACGGACGAGCACCCGAATATATCGGGTCCGCGATGTCGGGTCCATGGCGAGCGAATCCCCGAGTAAGACGAGTGCGCCATGGCGGGCACGGTCGACCGAGCAGAGCGGTCGAAGTTTTGTTTCAATCTGCAGTTATATCGCGGTGCAAAAAACTGCGAGCAAATAATAGCACGAGCCAAAAAATATTTGGCGGAATAAATTTTACGAGTAATAATTAACTGGAAATATAGCACCTGATATTTTTGTATCGGATGACCATCGATGATGAGCTTTTTGATTGAAGCGGCGACTTGCGTCGGAAATATATGGTGGTCGCGAGCTAATGTCGTGCCGCGCCGCCTCTTTGTGAGCTCACGCTGGCATAATTCCTGTTTTATCTTGAACTCGCTCCGAATCAAATATGCTGACATACATATCTTTGTAATACACGCCGCTTTCACGTGTGAAGGAGTGATGCAGCCTTGTTAATTCCTTTGCGCCGGTTCACGTATGGAGAAATCACTCGCTGTGTTGGTTGATTGGAGTTCTTTGGTCCTGGCAACAAAGCATGTTCGCCCGACCTTCTTTTTTCTCGGGACTTGATCCAGCCAAGTTTTGATTTCTTTGGCAGTTGGTATATTTTTGGGCACGATCCGGCGAAGGCGATGAAGATTGGACTTGACCGGGACTTGGCTTTCCGCCTCGCAGCAGTTTAATTGTTTCTTGTTGCTCCGCGGTACGCCTACCAGGTATACCAATAAAATCTCTTTGTAAATCATGCTGACTTCTGGTAGCCAAAATCCGCTCTCTTCTCTTCTTGCTCTCTCTCTTTATTGTTTTCTAGTTTCGACGTGAAGCGCTTGACCATTGAAAAATCAGCGGTGATACACTGGAGATCTCCCGGTTTCTATGCTGATCGACTTTGCATGGCCACCGTCCGCAGGTGCGGCTCTTGTTTCGCACGCGTTTTTCCCGGTTCGCTGACTCGGCGACCGCCCGCACGCAAAACTCGGCTTCCTGCCGACGAAGCTGATGATCCGCACGTAAAATTCCGGCTGGTCGCCCGACAAAGCTGATGATGAACTCTATGGTCTCCAAGGTTGTCGCATAAAGACGAAGTAGATGAATTTTCCAGATCTAGACGTGTTTGTTGACGAAGTATCCCGCCCGGATCACAAAATCCAGTCATCGCGATTCCCCACGGTCGGCGCCAATTGACGAGGGAGCACCTCGCCAATGCCTACATATTGTAGACTTGGGTTTCGGGAGAGAGCGACGATGGAGATTCCGGGAGCGAGATTAGGCACACGACGTACCCAGCTTCGGGTCCCCTCGGTGGAGGATCCCTACGTGCTGCTAGCAATCCAAGTATATGAGCATAATATGTTTACATGGTGCCGCCATAGGCGGAGCTATGTTGTCTATATTCTGTCTATTGTTGGCCTCTCTATTTTGGGTGCCCTGGCTAGCTTTATATATGCAACCAGCCTAGGGTTTTACAAGAGTCCTAGTCGACTACTTCTTCGGGTTGCCTTGTTGGGCCTTCTCCATATTGAGTCTTCTCCATATTGGGCCGAGCCGGGTATACAAATAATGGGTACCCGAAGGGTATGCCCATGTCATATGTGGAGAACAACCTTTACGTGGTTGACCTCTCGAAAGAGAGCCCATCATTCCCCACATGTTTAATGGCCAAACATGACGAAGGTTAGCTGTGGTATCGCCGCCTTGGTCATGTCAATATGAGAAATCTTAAACAACTCTAAAGGGTGAGCACATTGTTGGACTAACCGGCATTTCCTTTGAGAAAGATCGTGTGTGCAGTGCATGTGTAGCTGGAAAGCAACTCAAGATACATCCTATCAAGAGTATCGTCACCACCTCTAGGCCTTTGGAGCTCCTTCACTTGGATATCTTTGGGCCATCACATTATGATACTCTTGGTGGGAGCAAGTATGGACTGGTCATTGTTGATGATTATTGAAGATACTCTTGGGTCTTCCTCCTTAAGTATAATGATGAGACCTATAGAGAGTTCATCATCTTCGCCAAGAAGGATCAAAGAATGTATGAATCTGAGATCAAGGCGATAAGGATCGACAATGGCACCGAGTTCGAGAACTACACTATGCAAGAGTTTGTTGATTATGAGGGCATCAAGCATGAGTTTTCAGCTCCATACACCTCTCAGGAAAATGGTGTTGTTGAAAGGAAGAACCGTACTATTATTGAGATGGCAAGAACCATGTTGAGTGAATTCAAGTCACCCCATAATTTTTTGGGGAGAAGCCATCTCTACAGCTGTCCACTTTTCCAACCGGCTGTTTCTCTGTCTCCTGCATGATAAAACTCCATACGAGCTTCTCACAGGTAACAAGCCTAATGTCATGTACATTCGGATCTTTGGATGCAAATGTCTTTTTAAGGACAATAAAGGGAAGCTTGGTAAATTTGAAACTAGAACTATAGAGGGTACATTTGTGGGATATGCAGAGAACTCTCACGCCTATAGATACTACAACAAGTCCGTCGGGACTATTGAAGTATCTTGTGACGTGGTGTTCTTGGAGGATAATGGCTCCCAAGTGGAGCAAGCTGTTCCATGTGCTGCAGGTGATGATGATCCCTCCAATGTCATCAAGCTTATGGGCATTGGACACATCTGGCCCATGGAAGTCGACACTAATGATCAAGATGATGGAATAGAAGCCTCAAGATTAGCCCAAGTGGAGCCTTGCTCAACTCAAGCTGAACCATCAAATGCAGCCCAAGATCCAACCTCTACTCAAGATGAGCCGCACTCCAAAGAACAAGAAGAAAGCCCTCAACCCACTGAGCAAGACCATGATGCTGATCAAGAATCATCCTCAACCCATGGTCGAGCTCAAGTTGTCCCTCTTGATCAAGTACTAGCAAGAGATGAATTTATTGATCATGAAGGAACCATTCGGAAGATCAAGGCTGCTTCAAGGGCAAGTGATCAAGTCCTTGGTAGCATCTCAAGATGAGTGGTAACTTGTAGACACCATGCATTACTTATCACTTATCGTCAACATCATGCTTTTGTGTCTATCTTTGAGCCACTCAAGGTACATGAAGCCTTGGTTGATCCGGATCGGGTAATAGCCATGCAAGAAGAATTGGAATGTTTCACCCGCAATGAAGTATGGTCTCTAGTTGAGAGACCCAAAGATCATCACATCAACGTCATTGGGACCAAATGGGTATTCAAGAACAAGCAAGATGGGAATGGCATCGTCATAAGAAATAAAGCAAGGTTAGTGGCACAAGGGTTTTCCCAAATAGAAGGTATGGATTATGAGGACACCTTTGCGCTGATTGCCCGTCTTGAAGCTATTCGTCGTTTGCTTGCATTTGCATCCTTTCACAATTTCAAGCTATATCAAATGGATGTGAAAAGTGCATTTTTGAATGGTCCCCTAAAATAAACTACATATGTGGCTCAACCCCCGGGTTTCGAAGACCCATGTCGTCCCAACCATGTGTATTTACTCCATAAGGCACTCTACGGTCTCAAGCAAGCTCCACGTGCTTGGTATGAGTACCTTAGGGATTTCTTACTCAAGGATGGGTTTAGCATGGGTATGGTCGATTCCACCCTTTTCACCAAACGGGTTAAAGGGGGTGGCCTATTTCTATGTCAAATATATGTTGATGATATTATATTTGGTGGAACTAACCCTAATCATAACAAAGCTTTTGAGCTATTGATGACTAGGAGATTTGAGATGTCCATGATGGGATAGTTGAAGTTTTTCTTAGGCTTCCAAGTGAGGCAACTTGCAAAAGGCACCTTTATCTCACAGGAAAAATATGTGAGGCACATGCTTAAGAAGTTTGACATGACCAATGCAAGCCCAATGAAGACACCTATGCCCATAAAGGGGCAGCTTGGCTCATGTGATGGTGAGAAGGATGTGGACATAAAGGTATACTGTTCCATGATAGGATCCTTGCTCTACCTTTGTGCTTCTAGGCCGGATATCATGCTAAGTGTAGGGATGTGTGCTCGTTTTCAATCTGCTCCTAAGGAGAGCCACTTGGTGGCGGATAAACGGATTCTAAGATATCTTGTTCTCACTCCTACTCTCGGGCTGTGGTATCCAAAGGGGTCAACCTTTGAACTCATAGGCTATTCGGATTCCGATTGGGCTGGTGAAAAGGTTGACCGGAAGTCTACCTCCGGGGCTTGCCAATTTATTGGCCAGTGATTGGTGAGTTGGTCATCCAAGAAACAAAACTCCACTGCCCTATCCACCGTCGAAGCCGAATACATATCAGCGGGCACTCAGTTGTTATGGATGAAGCAAACCTTGAAAGACTATGGTGTGTCTCTTGGTACGATGCCTCTTCTTTGTGACAACGAAAGTGCAATAAAGATCGCCAATAACCCAGTTCAACATTGCCGCACAAAACACATTGACATTCGCCATCACTTCCTACGTGATCATGTTGCCAATGAGGACATTGATCTCACTCATGTGGGAACAACGTACCAATTGGCGGATATTTTCACTAAGCCTTTGGATGAAGCCCGGTTTGTAAACTTGAGAGGAGAACTTAGTATTCTTGATCCTAACAACTTAGATTGAACAACTTCTTACACTATATTCTTGCATTTATCTTGCTATCTAGCTTAGTTGTGCAACACATATGGGGATAGTCATCTTACCATGTCTTGGTATGATGCATACCTGTGTGTGCAACATAAATAGACCCAATGTCATTATGTGTACCCAAGCATGTCTCTTCGAGGTCTCATGACATTTGTGCTTTAACATAGGGGAGTAATCCTCCACACCTCATTAGCCTCAAATTGCAAAATGATTTCATTATATGAGGCTAACTGATCTTATTGCAAAATCTATTCTAAAATGATTTATGATTCTTGATATATTTCGAAACATGCCCATTGTTGCTATATACATCTTATTTGGATTTCACTCCAATGGGTACGACTGGAAAATTGTGTTCATATCCCATCTCTATGCTCCTCTCATCATATATCTATCTATCTATATTGTACATGTCATCTTTTAAATCTACACAAATCGGTCCATAAAGAAAAAGGCAAAAATGGGCTGAAACCAGCAGCTCGGTGCCTGGCCCGGTGCCGCCGACTCTACTCTCGGCCCGCCCGGTGCCTAGCCTGGTCTGCCGGCCCACACTCCGGTCGACGGCTGGTTAAGTGGGGACTTGGGGGTTACCCTTTGGGTCTTCTTCCTCACTTCTCCCCTTCAGCCACGACCACCATTGGCGCCGCCCCTTCCTTTGTACCACTCCCTAGGGCATTCCCACCACTAGACTCACCCCAAACTCCACTCCACCATAGATTGGGCCCCTTGGAAGATCTTCACCAAGGGATTTGGTCCCTCTCAAGCCACAATGGGAGTTCTTGGGATTTTTCTCCTCAAGCCTCCCCTTGAAGTTTTTTTCTTGCTCCATTGAGAAAGGAGAGCAATGTCTTCGGGTAATTTCCCTCCTCACCTTCCTATGTCTTGAATCCCTTCATACATTGCACTTTTGTTGAGGGATTTGAGAATCTAGGGTTAGAGTTAGGGTTTGGTCTAGTTCCTCATGCCATTGGAATGACATACACCTCAGTTCATGGGATTCACTCTACACTACTATAATATGTGTACAAGTACTGAGTTTTTGCATGAATTTGTGTCAAAAATCTGGGAGATACTTAGTTCTCATCATCACCCGGCGTACGGCCCGGTGCGCCGGCTCAAACACCGACCAGGCCGGCATGTCACCCGGCAGACCGGCTGCCAGACCGGCTGGTCCGGTCTACAGCCCGGTGCTGCCGGCCGATGCGCCGACCCACCCAGAATTTTGCGCATTCTCGTCAAAACACTTGTATATATGATTATGCCTTTGGCCTATTTATTCCTGATGACATGTACACTTATCCCACTGCTATCCCCCTTCATTTGGTCATTCACAGGTGGCTCTAGTGATGACAGTCGTGTTGCTGTCAAGATGGGCAAGCATGAGAGGCGCCCGGGTTGCCGTACAAGCACCCGTGTGCCCAGCTGAGCAGCTCGGAGCAGTGGTCCAGGCAGTTCAGCTGGAGGAAGGAAAAAGACCACAGGGAAGAAGAGGAAGGACAAAGATGAAATTCCACTTGATGAACTTGTGGAAAGGACACCAAAATTCAATACTGGGACAATACATATTTCTGGTTGGGGAAGACTTAGAAATGAGAATCCTTATCGGTTAGAGGAACAAACCTACACCGGTGATGACAAGGAATTCTGGACCGAGACTCAGGCTGCCGTTTGGGATGAGTTCTACAAATGTGCAGCCCTCATGAAGAATGGCATCATTGTGATGCCCAAGGAAATCAACAAGGAAGAGCTCACCATGTTTCAGACCACCAAGTATTGCTTTGTGGTTGACACTTTGCAGAAGATGGGTCTTCTTAATCTAGTATGCTTGAAGCCTACTCACTTTAAGAGTCTTGGAGAGTATTGCCCTATTCTTATCCGCCAGTTCCACTGCACAGTCTTCTTCCATAATGACCCTGCTCGCACTATGACTTGGATGACTGGGAATGAGAAATATTCTTGCAACTACCTTGACTTCTGTGAAGCAATGGGCTTTGGTAGTGGCCGTGCCCGTGGGTTTCAGATCCACAGTCAGGAACAATTCACTCATGGTAACATTGCCTTCTGCTACCCTCCAGAGCCTACACATGATCCTCCACTCATCTCTGGGATGTACTATTATTACCAAGTGATTGCCAAGATATTCCGTGAGAGTCTGTTATCACCAGAATTTGACCGAGTCAGAGGTGGGCCGCGATCAAGATGGGTTTGAAGATTATAAACGGAAGAAATACGTGAATCGGCCTTATATGTAAAGTTTGGGCTAAGTTTGCCCTTGTATCTGTAACATATTAGATTACGTGTCGGTTAGTTAGAGTTTGCCTCGTGCACGGTTGGGATTATTCCCACGTTCGAAAAGTCTACGGACTATAAATATGTATCTAGGGTTTATGAAATAAACAACAACCAACGTTCAACACAATCAATCTCGGCGCATCGCCAACTCCTTCGTCTCGAGGGTTTCTCCTGGTAAGCACCATGCCTGCCTAGATCGCATCTTGCGATCTAGGCAGCATACGCTTATTACGTTGTTCATGCGTTGCTCGTGCTGAAGCCCTTTTGATGGCGAGCAACGTAGTTATCTTAGATGTGTTAGGGTTAGCATTGTTCTTCGTATCATATGTTGTCGTAGTGCAACCCTTATACATCTAGCCGCCCTTACACCTATCTTAGGTGTAGGGGCGGCACCCCGCTTGATCATTGTTTAGTAGATCCGATCCGTTACGGTTGCTCCTTGTTCTTCAAGGATTAGTTTAATATCCGCAATAGTTAGGCCTTACAAAGGGTTGGAGGATCCAGCGGCGTGTAGGGTGTAGTTTGCTAGCCCTAGACAGGATGTTCCGGGGATCAACCTCGTGTTGGTTTTTAGGCCCTCGTCTAGGATCGGCTTACGATCACCGTACGCGAGCGCGAGGCCCAATCGTGAGTAGGATGATCCGATTATGCGGTGAAAACCCTAAATCGTCGTAGATCGCTTTAGCTTTATCTTGATCAAGCAGGACCACCATATATTCGTACACCTCGTACGAATCATGGGTGGATCGGCTCTTTGAGCCGATTCACGAGACAACCCGAGAGCCGATCGAGGCTCGTATTTAACGTTTACGTGTATGCCATGCGAGAAACTAAGCGAGGCATTATCCAACACCTTCCCGACCGGGTATAGGTCAGGTGGCACGCCCTTGCGACAAGCATCGGACGTGTGACCAGAAGGCTTTGCGGGCCGTCGCTCGCGAGGGACCGGGGCCAGCCGCAGCCCTAGTTGTTCCCGGCTCTACGGTGTTGCCGGTCGCTGCGCCGCCGGTGGGTTTCGACCGCAACACATTCTCGGCACGCCCGGTGGGACAATCTTCGACATCCACCGCATCGCCATCTACATCCGAGATGGCGGAAAGCACTCCGGTCAAGTACGAGGATCTGACTGACGAGCTCAAGAAGAAGCATGACGAGATCAAGGCGGTCCTCGAAGCCGAACTCATCGGCTCTTTCCACAGAACCCGCTCCCATGGCATCAGATGGAAGGGTTTCTCACCTGAAGGTGCGCTCGATGGAGTGGACTTGTCCGCCCCATCGAAGAACGCACCAGTGTCGCCGCGTCGGGAGATCAACTTCATGGTGGCTCATTCGCCGCACCGCCACTCCGAGAGCCTCGGTGAACACTTTGGAGCGTGTCGCTCGCGCGTGGTCCAGGAAATCATGAGCCATCGGTATCCTCCGTCGGGACCAGCTGCGGGGACTTACAAAGGAGAGATGCCACTCCAGTCCCGTCCATCGCTGCCGTTCGCGTTGGCAGCACCAGAAGTGCCGAACTCATCGGCATACGTCGTCTACAAGATTGGTGGTGATCCTAGTGACTACCAATTCCTACCGGAGGCGCCCAAGGAGATCCCGCACGGATACACGTGCGCATACGTACTGCGACCGCATGCATCGGGCACTCTCAAACCATACTGCAATAGCAGGGGCCTCTGGAACAGCAGGAGGAGCGTCGGGAGCAGATCTTGAGAAGCAAACGTGGTTAGCTAAGTACGCCACTCCGACAAACCTCCAGAGCTCAGCTCCTGCAGTTGGCTCAGAACTGGAAAAGCAAGCATGGCTGGCTAAGTATGCCACCCCGGCACCGCGGATCAGATTTGTACAATTCTGAAAGATCAGTTCGGCATGATGCCGAAAAGGAAGACGTTAGGCTATACCAAGCCGTACCCTAACGAGTACGAATTGATCCCGCTACCACCCAAATATCGGCTCCCGGACTTTACAAAGTTTAGTGGATCAAATGGTTCCAGCTCCATCGAGCATGTGAGCCGATATTTGGCACAGATGGGCACGATCTCAGCATCAGACGAGCTGCGTGTGAGGTTCTTCGCACAGTCCCTCACAGGATCGGCTTTTCGGGTGGTACACATCGCTGCCACCGAACTCAATCCGGACTTGGAAGCGGTTGGAAGAGCAATTCCATGAGCAGTATCACTCAGAGGCTTCCGAGGCTGGCATTGCCGATCTAGCACAAGTACGACAGAAGCGCGGGGAAACAGTGTCAGAATACATCCATCGCTTCAGGACCGTGAGGAACCGATGTTATTCGGTTCACGTTAGTGAAAAAGAAGCAGTCGAGTTGGCGGTGGTGGGTCTCTAATCATCGATCAAGGACGTGGCCTCCCAAGCAGACTACCCTTCATTGGCGCACATGGTGCAGAAGCTGTCAGCATATGAACAGCGCCACCCAGATGTTTACCAGGACAAATTCAAGCGTGCGGTGGCCCTGGTTGATCACGACGAGGATGAAGGTGCTGCGGGAGATCGAGAGGTAGCAGTGGCTGAATGGACTCGAGCGGCAGGCCCCGTGTCCTGCAAATGGGTTAAGCCACAAGGCCCTCCAAAAGGGTTCGACTTCGACGTGACCAAAACCGAGCAGATTTTCGATCTCTTACTCACGGAGAAGCATATAAAGGTACCCGAAGGCCACAAGATCCCTACGGTGCAGGAGCTGAACGGAAAGCCATACCGCAAGTGGCATAACACGTTCACCCACACCACTAACGACCGCAGGGTGTGGCGTCGGCAGATCCAAATGGCGATAGAGAAAGGGCGATTAATTTTCAACCAAGTACGCCATGAAGGTCGACACACACCCCTTCCCCGCCGTTAATATGGTGGAGTATACTTACCATGGAGGGTGCCGGCCAGATTTCTCGTGCAACATCAACATGGTGGGACCCGGGCACCACTCGGTAAGGACGGAGATGAGGGCAGCTGCTCTCATAGCAAAGACACAGAGGAAGCCGCTCCACGCGATCGGCTCCGCCACGACGGCAAGCGCTACGTCACAGAGGGAGAAGTGAAGAACATAAGATATCAACGACCTCTCTCTGATCACCTCCTCAACAAGTATGTGGGTCAATACGACCAACGCCGGCGACACAACGACGATGATGAAAAAGATCGTCTGGCTAGGGACGACAGGAGACGTCGTCGGCATGATCACGACGAGGAGCGATATGCGTGCCACGCCAAGGAAAGGTCCAGGGAACAAGACGACGAGGATAGGCACTGGGACTGCCCCTTCTTCAGACACTGCTGGGATTCAGGAATGAGCCGATTGCCAACAATCGGCAACTGCACAGAATGCAAACAGAAGAAGAAGGATGCAGCTAACGTGTCTGTGTTCAAGCGCCTAGGGCCTCTCCCGCCTCGAAGCAAACGTGCTGAGTCCCCTCGGATGGAAGATCTTGAGGATTTGGAAGACGAGGGAGAAGAAGAAGAAGACAGGTACCACCGGCCAAGGTGGTGCCCTGATGGACTCAGCCGTTCCCAAAAACGAAGGGTTCAGCGTCTACGTGGGTTGGAAGAAGCTGAAAGGTTATACCTGCACACGTTGAGGAAGGCACGGCCTGATCTGGCCGCCAAAATTCAGCGAACCCTGGACGAAGAAGGTCGGCCACAAAGAAAAGAGTGGCGCCCCAAGCAAAGGAAAGCCGATGATGAAACATCGGCTGGCACAAACATGGTGTTCATCCTTCCAACGGAGTTTAGTGCTCCAGGATTAGACGAAGCACCTGTGGCACAACTTGATTGCGGCCCACGGCCGGTCATCTTTGAGAAGCCACGAGAAAGAAGCTACGGGCATCCGAAGGCCCTGTACTTGCGAGGTTACATCAATGGGCAGCCTGTGAACAAGATGTTGGTGGACACCGGAGCGGCAGTTAACATTATGCCATACTCCATGCTACGTCGGTTGGGACGCTCCAGCTCGGATCTAATCAAGACCAATGTAACACTGAGCGATTTCAACGACCACGCATCTGACGCACAAGGTGTTCTGAATGTGGATCTGACCGTAGGAAGGAAAACTGTCCCTACGACGTTCTTTATTGTCGACAGCAAGAGCTCCTATGCTTGTCCTACTAGGGAGAGATTGGATCCACGCCAATTGTTGCATTCCATCCACGATGCACCAATGCCTAATACAGTGGGATGGAGATGAAGTAGAAGTCGTCCACGCAGATGACTCAGCCGAGATTTGGACGGCTGGAATGAACGTTTGGGAGACATCAGGCCAAGAGCCACTCTCAGGCATCAATTTGGACGACTGCGAGCGCATCGACGTGACAAAGAACGGGGTTAGGCTGGTCTTATCCACCGGCCTGACCGTGTAACAAAAGCAAACATCGATGGACGAACGTGGCGATGCCGATCCAGGTGATCGGCCCCCAAGGATTTATGAAGGAACATTGCAGAAAACCTTCATCGAGCAAGCAACGTGGAGGTCGATTCCAGCAATCGGCCAAAATTATCCGCACCATCCATTCTGCCTGGGTTCAATGCCAATCTAATGGGCAATAGTGTTACGTCGGCTAATGAGCTAGAAGAAGTCCACACTGGTCCTAATCAAGCCGACGTTCGCATGGAGTGCCTTTGCTAATCACAGAGCCGATTTCAGCAGTTACCTGGCAGAATCGGCTCGGGGGGGCACCTAATCGGATGAACATGTGCAGTAAAACCTTGGCTAATCACAGAAGCCGATTTCAGCAGTTACCTGGCAGAATCGGCTCGGGGGGGCACCTAATCAGATGAGCATGTGCGATACATGTACAGTGAGATATTGGGGGCCGATAGAAAAATCGGCCCGTAAAAAAAATATAAGGGACAAAGCCGATGCACGGCCATCGATTCTAGCACAAATTGTATGGGATCTACCAGTAGCATGTGCAAAACACAAGGATCTCCAGCTCTGTGTCAGAGGAGTTCTACTTCTGAGCCGTTGTGTGATCATCTGCAAATATCGACTTTCAATGGAGGAGGGGTGATCGGCTTTGGCTGGCTCCGCATGATAGTTCTCTCGGACATGATCTAGCCCGGGTCCATTTGTCCGAATGGCGTGCCCTCGTCTCCGTTCGCCTTGACCGAGACTCGGGGGCAGCTGGCCCGGTGGATGCTCTGTTTTGGAAAGCCGATTGGGTGGCCATCGGCTAGTCCTGCGCCGCGATTTTCGACAAGGGTGGTGATCCGGCGGAACTCAAAACTCATTGATCGAAAGAATAAAGGATAGATCATGAAGGCTTGATGCGCTGACATCGGCTTTTTGAGTTTTGACCAAGATTGCAATCACCCCGTGGTCGAAGAGATGAAGGGCGGATTGTGAGAGACCGATACGTTGCCATCGGCTCGTTGAGAATCGGTTTAAAAGAAATCGGCAAAATCGAATTGGGGAAACTTCTTCATTAATGGACAGAATTTCTTACAAAGAAAGAGCCGATTGCTCGAAGAAGGAAGAACAAAACAAGGGTCTATTGACCAATCTACTACTGCTAGTCCTATACTAGTAGATCCTAATCTACGGGCCATCGCTGCCCTCGTCGTCATCCTCGGAGTTCTCATCGGTACTACTGCCGATGGGCTCCTCGTCGCTGCTCCCGTAGCCCTCTACGGGAGCTTCATCCTCCTCTTCATCGTCGCTGCTGTCGTCGTCCCACCACATGCGGAGGCGTTTCGCTGGCGGGTAGCCCTCGAGGGAGTCGTCGTCGTCTTCCTCCTCCTCTTCTTCAGAGGAGGGGCAGCCGTCCCAGGGGAACCGGTCATCCTCGCTTTCCGACTCCAGTTCCCCGTCGGCGAGGAATTGGAGATCTTCATCCCCGCTGGTCAAGGACTTGTCATCCTCGGACCAGATGGAGGAGGCGTGGCTTTCCTGGTCCCATTCCTCTGGGGCGCGGATGTCCTCCGGCGTCTCGCGGGAGGAGGAGGACCCATTGGAAAGACCGGAGGAGGATGAGGAGGAAGAAGACATGGTGGCGCAGGAGGGTTTTTTGGGTGCTAATGCGAAGGGGATGAAGAAGCAAACTGTGTAGAACGGTTAAATAAAGGGGATATGAGGGAGATTCAATGCCACAGCGAGTTTCGAGGAAGTGGTGCCCAACAGAAAAATTTTGCAGGCCACGTGGAGAAGTGGAAAGGGCAAGGCATCATGATGAAGGATTCTGCGGCAGTTCTGCTCTGCCACGACATGACCCGACGAAAGAAAGCATAATGATTTTGGAAATGTCATTTCCAAAACCAGGGGGGCATGTGTTATGACCAGAATTTGACCGAGTCAGAGGTGGGCCGCGATCAAGATGGGTTTGAAGATTATAAACGGAAGAAATACGTGAATCGGCCTTATATGTAAAGTTTGGGCTAAGTTTGCCCTTGTATCTGTAACATATTAGATTACGTGTCGGTTAGTTAGAGTTTGCCTCGTGCACGGTTGGGATTATTCCCACGTTAGAAAAGTCTACGGACTATAAATATGTATCTAGGGTTTATGAAATAAACAACAACCAACGTTCAACACAATCAATCTCGGCGCATCGCCAACTCCTTCGTCTCGAGGGTTTCTCCTGGTAAGCACCATGCTGCCTAGATCGCATCTTGCGATCTAGGCAGCATAAGCTTATTACGTTGTTCATGCGTTGCTCGTGCTTGAAGCCCTTTTGATGGCGAGCAACGTAGTTATCTTAGATGTGTTAGGGTTAGCATTGTTCTTCGTATCATATGTTGTCGTAGTGCAACCCTTATACATCTAGCCGCCCTTACACCTATCTTAGGTGTAGGGGCGGCACCCCGCTTGATCATTGTTTAGTAGATCCGATCCGTTACGGTTGCTCCTTGTTCTTCAAGGATTAGTTTAATATCCGCAATAGTTAGGCCTTACAAAGGGTTGGAGGATCCAGCGGCGTGTAGGGTGTAGTTTGCTAGCCCTAGACAGGATGTTCCGGGGATCAACCTCGTGTTGGTTTTTAGGCCCTGTCTAGGATCGGCTTACGATCACCGTACGCGAGCGCGAGGCCCAATCGTGAGTAGGATGATCCGATTATGCGGTGAAAACCCTAAATCGTCGTAGATCGCTTTAGCTTTATCTTGATCAAGCAGGACCACCATATATTCGTACACCTCGTACGAATCATGGGTGGATCGGCTCTTTGAGCCGATTCACGGGACAACCTGAGAGCCGATCGAGGCTCGTATTTAACGTTTACGTGTATGCCATGCGAGGAAACTAAGCGAGGCATTATCCAACACCTTCACGACCGGGTATAGGTCAGGTGGCACGCCCTTGCGACGGCATCGGACGTGTGACCAGAAGGCTTTGCGGGCCGTCGCTCTGAGGGACTGGGGCCAGCCGCAGCCCTAGTTGTTCCCGGCTCTACGGTGTTGCCAGTCGCTGCCCGCCGGTGGGTTTCTGACCGCAACAGAGTCTAGTCAGTAAATCTGGAGACTCAAGTGACTGCCGGTCCTACCATCTCAACCTCATGTACTATTGTCGTGCTGAAAATGTGAGGACCATTGATGGTTGTGATTACCTCTACAATGAACTGAAATGCTCTGTTCGCAACATGATGACTCCAAAATTTTCTCAGTATGTTCAGAAGCTCATCAATATTGTTGTGCCATCTCCTTACAATAAGAAAGATGAGGTAGTGAAGATGGATCCTTTCAATATTCCTCAACAAGGACACAAACTTGACATACCTGAGATGATGCCTTCGGAGCGAAGGACCAAGGAAAGACATGACCCGGCTGCTAGCTCTAGCTCCTCTATGCGCCCCAAGCGGGGTGCCTCTGCTTCTTGGCAAATCTGTGGCAGACG
The DNA here is from genome assembly GCF_022539505.1 of Lolium rigidum. Lineage (NCBI taxonomy): Eukaryota > Viridiplantae > Streptophyta > Magnoliopsida > Poales > Poaceae > Lolium > Lolium rigidum. The sequence goes on along the minus strand of NC_061510.1, from coordinate 237,952,837 downwards.
TGCAGGAATATAAATGATGTGGCTCCAAAGCCTTGCACTGAACCAGGAGACTGGGAGGCGCCAAAATGAGTTCATGGCTGCAAGAAACCATCATGTGCCTCCTCCTGGTCCTGAACTTGAGCCTGTGGTTGCTCCTACTTGGGCGATGCCTTCCATTGATGATAACATAATCCAGAACTTTGACCTCTCCCTGTTTGCTCGAGGTGGATCTTCACATGGTGGTCCTCCTCCCATGACTAGGTCTAGAGCTGCTCCTGCTTCTGATGCTGCTGGGTCTAGCTCCATTAGGACTGGAGATGATGAAGAAAATAAAGACTATGATGAAGAGGAGTCCACATCTCAGCACTTCTACTGATGGGAATGCTAGCTTTTCTACTCTATCCTACCTTTTTGGTGTTCCGGTGCCAAAGGGGGAGAAGAGAGTAGAGTCTAGGACTACGGGTTTCCTTGGATGGGTGTTGCCACTTGCACAAGCCATTTGATACTTTATTTGCTTCTTATGTGGCTTGTGCTATTTGATTTCCGGAACCATTTGCTACTCTTAATAATTCGTGTGTGAACAAGTTATTGTATGCTTAATCTCTATGTAGGATGATTATGCTTATTGCTTATATCTTGTTATATGCTTGTCCATACCACGCTTGTTTCCTAAATATATTCTCATGTTATACAAATGGTGCACTTTTGCATTCAAACGCAAATTCTCCAAGTGCATACATTATGGGGGAGCTGTCTTAATATCTTATATGGAATCAAGGTTCTAAGATTATCATAATATCTATATGTGACTCTAGCTCGGTTTGTCATCGTATACCAAAAAGGGGGAGATTGTAAGGGTATTTTATCCTTATCCATTATTTTGGTTACAATGACACCGTAGCTAGAGTAGTTGGACTAAGACATGCCTACAAGATTATTCTCAGGTATCAGTCTAACATGCATAATGGTGTATCGATGGAACAAGAAGGTGAAGGGAGACCCCCCACTTTGAAGAAAACACAGGAAGCTCAGGCCGGCGTACGGCCCGGCGGGACCGGGTGCCACACCGGCTGGTCCGGCGCAGACCGGCCCAGGCACTGGTGCACACCGAGCTAATTCCAGGGAGCCAGCATCTTTCGCCCGGTGCCAGCGTCCAGTTGCTGCCGGCTGGCCCGGCGCCCAGCCCGATGGCACCGACCCAGCACCGAACCATCCGGCGTATGTCGGCCCAAACACTAGTGACCACCGGAGCAAATGTACTGCAAGCCCGGACGAACGTTCGACACTGGCCCGACGCCTAGTCCGTCGACTGCCGGCCTGTCCGGCCTGTGGCCCGGTGGCACCGGGTGTGGCACCGGCCAGCCCGGTGGCAGGCCCGGCAGAACGGCCCCTTCGACAAAATGCTGAGCTGGACAAGTTGCCAACGGTCTGCAATGGCTGGATTTCAAGTGGACATATATATACCCCTTCTCCTACCTTAGAACGGTTAGGCACTACACTAGAAACTGTTCTTGAGCTCTCTCTCTCATACTCCATTGATAGAAACACCAAAAGTCTCAGATCTTCCTCCTCCTCCACTCAAACTCAAATCCCTCCAGGGAAAAGCTAGAGGATGTCTTGATCTATAGTTCCACCGAACCAAATCATGTTCCCCATTGTATTCATCAAGATACATGCTCTCTAGGGTTTCTTGGAAACCCTAGGTGGGCAAAAGCGTCCAGAAGCATCCAGGCTGTGGATTTGCTCCTGACAAGGTTGTGAAGGTTTGGAGGCTGCCTCAAAGTCTACCACAAGTGAAAGAGTTATTCCTTCGTGGGATAGTCTTAGGAGAAGAAGGTGAGCCTTCGTGGCGCTGGGGAATCCTTCGTGGGACCCCCACCTCTCCAAACGTGACGTACCTTCTTGCAAAGGAAGAGAACATGGGAATAAACCTTCGTCTCCGCGTGCTATAGGTTATCTCTAACCAAACTCTTTACTTGTGATATATCTACCTGTGAGAGCCTTCGTGCTCGAGTTACCTGTATCATCATATAGGGTGTCTCACCTAGTTTGCATTAGGCTCACCTTTATATTCCTCAAAGCCTAACATTGCAAAGAAAGAATTAAAATTTTTAGAAATCTATTCACTCCCCTAGGTGTACCATCTCTGAACTTTCACAATCATCACTAAAGAAAACTAAAATAATTTATTTAATTTTATACTTGTAGATGTGTAACCTACAACATGTTTGGTTGGGAGGAATTAGGGACATGGAATAAGAGTTGAAGTTATAAAGACTTTTAATCCATTGTTTGCTTGGAGGGGCTATTAATTAAGGAGGGATAGGAGAGGGAATTCACATATTAAAATCCCACTAATCTCACCTTCCCATTCCCTAGGATTGTCAAGCATGCTGCTAATGTGAATGTCAAGGGGAAATAAGCTCCCCCTTCATGTACCAATTTCCTTCCTTGTGATCCATTTGGAGAGGCATTGAACTCCCATTTCCCTTCCTTAGGATAACAATGTGATGATTTCCACGGCTAAAATGTTAAGCTACATGTAATTATGCGGAATTTCTTAAGAAAAGGAAGTAATTAAAGCCTAGGGGAAGTAAACATCCTCCATGGAGAATAGTGAAGAGTTGACTTAATGTTATTTTTTGTAGTAATGGACATGTAAAGATTTTATCCTTTTTTAATTAAGAAAAACCTCTAGATACCTACAAAAGTTGCGAAGGGGATATACTATCTGGGGTATGTTTCTAAAAAGGCTTCTTATTAAAAAAAGGGTGGGATTTGTAATACAATGCCCTTTGTGGAGCATACCATTAATGTTTTTAATTAATGTTGATACACCACCGTCACAATATTTCCACGACTATAGTTTTGACATGAGCCAAAACCTAATCAAACATGCTAAACATTTCTTAGCAAGCACAACAATATGACATTTTGATGCAGTAGAGATGTAATTACGCTCAATCATGGAAAAATATTTTATATCCATGCTAGCATTGCAAGCCTCTCCATGGCCATGCCCGTCAAAGACAATTTCTTGGAAGTTGCAACTCTGCATATTAACAAATTCAATGTCAAACTCATTGTGTTGTTTAGTGTAGAAGTTGCATACCTAAATATGTGGGAGCATATTGTGGCTAGATCCTTTTGAGCTCATGATCCCAAAGAACCAAGATATTGGGACCGTGGGGAGACATGGTTCCTCCTGTGACCATAGATTGAAAGCATCGAATTTGGTTCCTTTTAGTCCAGGCTAAGATCGTTCAAATAGGTCGACCATTATGAGCTAGTGAGTTTGTGGTGAAAAACAAACAATGTCTGAGCTAATCCATACTAGTGTTAGCCCCTTTGAATCATTATTGTTTACAAAAACTACGCTGCTAAAAAAATCTACAATTCTACAATATTTCTAATGAAAACGTTAGTTTATCATAACTTTGTGTTTTTACTTGTATGTTATATCTCAAGCTATTTAACCTCGTAAAACCTCAAACAATATTTGGTAACTCTCACTAGCACAGCGTGCTAGTTAGTCTTCCCATGATGCGGTTTTTAATGGTTTTTTCCCTATGGAGAGAGATGCGGTGCGGGAATCGGCCACCTCATGATGATATCATTTATTTTAGTTGCTGACAAACCATCAAACCAATTAGTAATCTATCCACACCGTTCGTCTCGACCAGTGCTACAAAAGAAGATCCGATGTTTTGGTTCGCTAAAATCTTTTTGAATATTCAATACAAAAAAATGTCAGATCATGTCATGTTTACATACTATATGGCATCTTGTCCTCTCATTTGTTGTATGCATATGTGTGGGAGCTTGGTCTGTACGTAGGCACCGCACGGTAAGTTTGATGCTTAATTCATTCGCACAATATTTATTTAGGCAAAATGATGTGGAATATTGTTCACATTTGGATTGTAGCTAAAATTTGTGTATTGATTTTATATGTAATGATCGTTAAATACATTTTTACTTCTTAAACCTTGCATTTTTTAATGTATGTAGTTTTGGTGAAAGTGATTGAACCGCCCCCTTCCATACGCTATTGGTCGTTCTTTGATAATTTCCTATCTCCGGTCCTAGTCAAGCTCTATAAGAGAGATTGAACAACACAGCTCGTTGGCAATATTCGGTGGGCCATACTAAAAATTTGGGCTAAGGTTGGGTTAGGGATTTTATAATAAAATTTTAGAAATAATTATGATGGACTTAGTCACAATATGAGAGGGCCAATTTTCCCACCATAAAAATGTATTTATGGTGTATTGGACATAAAGGGGTCAATCAGGTATATGCACATAATATTTAAAAATATGATCTTTCTTATATAGAACACCTGCTCCCTCCCAAGTGGTTGCAACCATGATTCGACCAAGCCCTAAGCCAAACATTTATTCCCCATGTAACCGGAGAAGTACCACATAGCAAGGCATAAGAAAAATATCCGAAAAAATAAATCAACTCAAGCTACAATAGTAAGTTTCCCGCATTATACTCAACCTATCCACTAAAGGAAGCGGAATAAAAAATATAGAAATTGGAAATTATACTAAGCTGAAGTGGGGCGGCGACACTCCTGGTTCTTGCCTTCATGGTACCTTGCCGGAGCATAGTCGCTGGTGGAGAAGGCGTTGTAGCTTGTGGCGAGTTCTCACTGGTGGGAGGCAGTTCAGCTTTGTAGGCTCACAGAGAGCTCCAGGAATGCATCAAGGTGGCTGAGATAGGCACAATGGCACATCGAGCATGGGCAGTGGTACTTGGAGCTAAGGTTCAACGCTGATTCAGTTGGCATCAAGCCAACAAGATTTTTTATCTTTTTATATTGTCTGCTTGATGGAATCTACTGCTTGGTGAATAAATGTTGTGAGTCATCTCTAAGATTGGTTAGGGCCGGGTTAATTGGCTTAGTTCATTAGGAGGCCTCCTGACACAACAATTGGTGGGCTGAAAATCCAGAATCATAAACCAAGCTCAATACCCACTTATACATAGTGAAGTAAAAAAAAATAGGCCCAGGCCAAGGCCCTGTGTGCTTAGGGCCCAGTTTCGAGCCTCCGCCTCCCCTCCCCTCCTATTTTATTCCATCCTCCTTGATCTCATCGTTGCCCTACCGTCTCGCTGCTCTACTCCCCATCGCCGCCGCCACATCTAGGTAGGCTCTTCTTGTCTCCCCTTCCTTGCCAACTACGCTCTTTCTCCCTCCTGCCACTTGCACCCCAGTTTGATTTATTACATTCCAGGTCTGACCGCCCATCGATAGGTGATCTCCACATCATCTTCACAATCGTCGTTCCGCAACTAGCCAACGATATAAGATCAGTGTTTGATGAACATCTTAGGTGGCTTGACTTCATGGATCTTGTAACCAAACAGAGGATAGAGGAGGTAACTTGATTTTTTTTACTTAAAACAAGTTTTTAGTTACCAGTAGCACTCTTCAAGGAGTGCATAATATTTTTATTACATGGGGCCACCGGCTGGATGGTGCGGATTTGGTTTATGGTTCAGGCGAGCGGCGGTGATTTGGTCGTTGTAACGTCGTACTGGTTGTAGGTTGGGGTGAGAGGAGGGGAAGGTGACTGGGCAGTGGGGCGGTGGCTCAGAGGATGTGGTGTAGCGAGGGTGCTAAGTGTTTCGCAAGATTCAACATTGGGAAAGTTGATTATATAGTTGCTTAGTGTATCATATTTTGTATCCCGTTCAATCTCAATGTTAAAATGAGCGTGTTGTCGAAAAAATCATGCTCTGGAAACTTTGCAATCTACATTGGCCGGGACAAATTATGGCGCATTACTTAGCTAGACATTTATAGTTGACTAACTGATGATATAAGTACATTGTGCTTATTCTATGATACACTCTATGAAATGGTTCTATCTCAAATAAACAACTAGAAATTTACTTTTTGTTCGCTGTCTCGAAACACTCTTGACTATTGTAGACAAAATTTACTTTGAGGAACATATGATCCTGAGTTTGTCGCCACTCTTTGTATCAATATTAGGTAACATACATGTCACATGTGGACGGAGCTTACCCTTGAAACTACCATATGATCCTGAGTTTGTCGCCACTTTTGTCATTGTTATTTCACTTGTGGGATGTATTTGTACCATGAGCTATTCCTCTTATGGTAATGAAAGATTGCCATTTCCTTTTCAGGATGATCTAGGGAGTGAAGTGCTGGCTCCAGATAATCAGAATGTGCCTTCAAATGCTGGCACAAACACAGATCCATGTCTTCCTCGGCAGTCTTCTTCCGCCTCCTCCAGGAGTGCTCTCGAGAGTAATGTCGAGCAGCATACACAACCAAATGTTGATGTTGAAAATTTTCCTGCACAGTCTTCATCGTCTACTTCTTCAAGTTCAGTCAAGAAATTCGCGGAGATAGTAGCAATCCAGGAGTCATGTATGCGTGCATTGATTGACCCAGACCAGGAACTTGCCTTGAGACTATGGAATCAGTCCCTTGAGGATATGAAGAATCACTATGCTCCTGATATTGAGAAGGCATTATCTGGGGAACATCAGCCAACTACAAATGCTCCTGGAAATGGAGGAATTTCCGTTGTTTCTCAAATTCAAGATTCTAGCGGCGGACTGGGCAGTATCCACAATTCTGGCCGTGTAGTATCCATTGAGGTCGATTCCCTTCTTGAGCAGATCAAGCATCCAATGGACCCTCATATGAGGCTTATTTATATCAAGGGTCACATACCTGCTATCAGGTGCACATAACTAATGATATCCTCAAGTTTATTATTACTCCGTATGTCCATAAGGTTATTTATCATGTCGTGTTATGTCTTCCTTGAAGTGCTTGCAATCTTATATTGCTAAATCACCATTTACCCTTTGGTGTACTGGACATGCAGTGTTGACCCAATTGGGAGCCGCTTTATACTGAAGAAACTTGACACGGCAACTACTGGAGAGATAATTATGCTCTATAACGAAATAATGCCTCACATCCACACACTGATCATTAATGTCTTTGCCAATAGTGTGATTCACAAGGTTTCTTACTCAGATACTCGATATTTGTAGAGCCTTTGATAATGTTGGGCTAGTCAAGCCGAAAGCGCATGTACTTACATTTTGTTTTTTATCAGCTTCTTGATTATGGACCAGCAGTCTACACTAGGAAGCTCGTCGGTAATCTGTTGGGGCATGTGTTAAACCTAAGCCTTCAGCTCTATGGTTGCCGAGTGATCCAGAAGGTAAACTGAACACTATGCCTTCTCCAACATTTCAGGTTGGGAAGAATTAAGACGTGTCTGTGGATTGCAAGGTTGTGATTTTTGATTTAGGAGGCTGTAATGTTCATATAAGTTAGAATATAATTTAATTATGTTATTCTCTTAGTAGTGTGCTCTTTATCTTAGATTTTTTTCAAAATGGGGATTAAAAACCCCGGCTTCTGCATCATGATGATGCACACAGCCTTTTATTAATAAGTTACGAGTACAAATTTTAAAACATCTCACGCCATCGCCCAACATTGATACAAGAATCAACCAGCGAAAAACAGAAAACAAAGTATGACTACACATCAACGTAGCCGCCTGTTATGCCGTCAGCCAACCTGGCACAACATATCCTGAGCAACCATCTAGAGCCGTGTGCATCCAGAAGCCATAGCATCTCGCTGCTCCTCCGGTGACAGTAGTGCCCACGGCTGAACCCAATGTGACATCATATGGATAACCTGCAAAAAGTAAAAAGATTATTTTTTGTTAAAGATAATATCATTCCTCACTTTCCATATAGACCAGCATAAGGCATAAACCCCAATACGGATAAAAGCCTTAGATTGTCTATCAACTCCATTTAACCAATTATCAAACATATTCGTAATATTGGTTGGAGGTGGAAGATTCATACGTGAAATTAACCGTACGCCATAGAAGTTTAGCTAAAGGGAATTTATGAAGAGGTGTTCAATAGTCTCCTGCTCTCCACAAAAAACACATTTCGTACACCCATTCCATTTTTGTTTAGTTAAATTATCTTATGAGAAATTTTAACTTTCCATAGATACTTTCTCAAAAAAAGTGTGTGGTCATTCATAAGATCCTCATACATAGATTTCACCACAAACATGCCACTGGTTGTCAAACTCCAAATAAAATGATCTTTCTCTCCATTTAAATTAACCATCATAAGTTTTTGGCATAATGTAACCATAAAGTCCATTTGTTACCTACCAACAGCTGTCTGAAACTGATACTCAGAGGTGTTTGGGCTAACACATGGGCTACCGTTACATTCTTGTGATGCACAATATTATATAACGATGGATATTGCTGAGCTAACAAAATTCTTCATAACCAAGTGTCTTCCCAAAAACGAGCAGTTGCTCCATTACCAACTTTGAAACTTCCTCTAGTAAAAAATTTGTTCTTAACCCCCATCAATCCCTTCCAAAAGGGAGAATCCATGGGCTTAGCTTTCACCTCAGATAAGTTCATTTGTCTTAGATATTTTTTTTGTAGCAATTTTTGCCACACCCCATCCTCATTAAGAAGTTTATAAAGCCACTTAACCAATAAACATCTATTTTTTAGTTCGATAACCTCAATACCTAAGCCCCCTTGTTCCTTGGGTCGGCAGACTATATTCCATTTTGCAAGTCTATATTTTCTCTTATTTTCATCGGACTGCCAAAAAAATCTAGACCTATAGAAGTTCAGTCGTTTCCTTACCCCCAACATGTATCTCTATAAAGGACAACATAAACATATGTAAGCTTGTTAAAACTGAATTGATAAGGACAAGTCTATCCCCATAGGATAGTAACTTACCTTTTCAGCATCCCAATTTACTTTCAAACCGGGTCTTCACTGGATACCAATCAAAATTTCTGATTTTTCTGTAATGGATAGGAATACATAAGTACCTAAAGAGTAGGGAGAGATTATCACATCCAAATATCTGCTTATACTGATCAGCCTCATCCTTCGCCTTACCAAAAAAAATCTCGCTTTTGTGGAAATTAATTTGAAGTCCCTGAGAGCTCTTCAAACAACATAGAATTAACTTCATATTAACAACTTTCACTAGATCATGCTCCAAAAATAAGATTGTATCGTCGGCATATTGTAATATAGAGATGCCACCCTCAACAAGATGAGGGATAAGGCCTCCAACTTGACCATCATCTTTTGCTTGTTCAATTATGATGGCTAGCATATCAACCACAATATTAAAAAGCATAGGAGACAGGGGATCTCTTTGTCTCAAGCCTTTTTTTGTCTGAAAATAATGACCAATATCATCATTTACCTGTACACCGACACTACCCCCTTGAACAAATTGTTTAACTACTTTACACCATTCCGGGGCAAAGCCCTTCATTCTCAAAGTCTGTTGCAAAAAAAGGCCATTTCACTTTATCATATGCCTTTTCAAAATCAATGTTAAATAAAACCCCATCCATTTTTGTTAGTTTGCAACTCATGAATGGTTTCATGAAGAATGATCACCCTTTCTAAAATATTTCTATCAGGCATAAATGCAGTCTGTGTTGGTTTTATAACTCTTGGGGCAATCCCCGTTATCCGATCTGTACCCACTTTAGTAAAAAAATTGAAACACACATTAAGTAAACAAATTGGTCTATACTGTCGTATTTGAACCGCATCCTCTTTCTTGGGTAATAATGTGATTACGCCAGAATTCAGTTTATAAATATGCAAATCCCCATTAGTGAACTGATCAAAAAGCGTCATCAAATCATCTTTTATTACCACCCAAATTTTTTGATAAAACTCCGCCAGGAAACCATCAGACCCGGGAGGTTTATTATGTTCCATTTGTGAAATCGCATCAAATACATCTTCCTTCGAAAAGGGAGCTATTAAAATCTCATTTTCAACAGCTAAAATATGAGGAATATCCTGCACTTCGTCCTCTACTAAAGAAATACCAGTTGTTATCGGTGCCTTAAATAGCTTCTTATAAAATTCAGTATTATAGACCTTCAAATTATCTTCACCAACAATGGTACATTCTTGTTGTTCTAGTTGAATTTTTTTTGTTTTTTCGATGCTTCCCATTTTCTATCTCGTATTGTTCCCCTTCTTGAATATGTTTAACTTTTGCTCTTTGAGCCCATTTAGACTCCTCTTCTCTTCTTAATTTATTTAGATCATCATTTGACTTTTTAAGAACTTCCCTTTCTACCAAAGTTAAGATATTTGTTTCAGCTTTCCCATCTAAATGATCAATAATACCTAGTAGTCTCTTTTTTTTCTTTTTTATACTTCCCGTTTTGATTTTTTGCCAATCCTTTAAGAAATTTTTGTATATGTCTTAGCTTATTCAACCAAATATCCATCGGATTCAAGCCAACCATAACCGACTTCCACTCTTTTTCAATCATATCAAAAAAACCTTCTTGTCACAACCAATGCAATTCGAAAGAGAGTTTTGCCTTATTACCCAAGTGTGCATTCACACCTGAATCAATAAGAATCGGTGTATGATCAGAATCCGCCCTTGTCAATGCACGAACAGTGACCAAGGGAAAATTTTGTTCCCAAGAGATGGAAGCTAAAACTTTATCTAACTTCTCATAAGTTGGTTCTTCTCGACGACTCGCCCACGTAAACTGTCTCCCCAATAAAGCAATCTCACGCAAGTTAAAATGTTCAATGATTGCATTAAAGACAAAAGGCCAACGAGCCTTGAAATTATCATTATTTTCTCTTCTCTTTTCCGTATAATATTTAAATCACCATCTACCAACATAGGTAATGTATCATCAATAAAGCAATCTCACGCAAGTTAAAATGTTCAATGATTGCATTAAAGACAAAAGGCCAACGAGCCTTGAAATTATCATTATTTTCTCTTCTCTTTTCCGTATAATATTTAAATCACCATCTACCAACATAGGTAATGTATCATCCTCACATGTTCGCGTTAATTTCGCCAAAATTCAGCTTTATGCGCGTCTTGGACAGCCCCATAGACCGGCACTAAAATCCATTCAAAACCATCTCTTTCACATTTAATATGAAGCTTTACACAGAAATCTCCTGTACTCACTTTTAATACCTCAAGAATATCTGAATTTATTTCAACTAAAATGCCTCCAGATCGACCATGAGGTGGTAAACAGAACCAAGAAAATTTGTACCCGCAGTAAGTTGATTCAAAAAAGGAATAGAGAAATTAGATCTTCCAGCCTCCAACAAGGCTACAAAATCTAATTTATGCTCCCTAATTGCCTCTTTGACAAATAAATGCTTAGCAGTATCACCAAAACCACTAGGATTCCAATTTATTCCTTTTAGATTCTGCATGAAGAAAACTATTTTTTTCTCCTCCTAGTGCTTTTTCGAATATTAGGAGTATCATATATTTTTCTAGACCTAGTCTTCTTTTCCTTTACTACCGCTTTAGATGTTCCAATTGATCATCTAAATCCAGTGGGATGCCCTCATTCTCAAGTAAATCCTCACACGAAGTAGACACTTCTGACATTACAAGAGTCGAAGCACCTTCTTCCTTATTCACATTCTCCTCCATATTTTTTTGGAAAATCATTAAAATTCGTTCCTCTTCTAACAACTTAATTTCCTTAATAGATTTTACTACCTCCCCTTTGGATTGCCCTAAAGATATTCCCAAACGATCCACCTTATGAATAATTTCAGAATCAGGTATATTATAACAATAGAATACTTTGGAGGTAAAGGCTTACCTGTATTAGATGAAACATCCCTCATTTGTGCATTCAACATTGCCTTCTCCATTTGGGGCATGTCCACTCCAGGCTGGCAACCCAACCTACTACTAGTACTCACATCCAATGAGGCCTTAGGAATTTCCCTAAAAGCAATAACCTCCTCCATGGTAGGTCGAGCTGACATATTTTCAGATGAGCAATCCATTAGAGATAGAGAAAATAGAGACTTGGCATTATTTGGTGAAACACAAGAAGAACCCGAAGACTTACCATCAGCCCTAGGAGATGAGACAATCCCCATCGAATCCTAAAGACCCATGTTAGTAGGCCCCTCCCTCGTAGTCATCAACACCTTATTCGTAATATCCCCCTTAGTTTGTTCCAATGAACTAACCATGGTAGACTTCAAAACCGAACCTGCATCACAACAATCATCTTCATCAAGTAAAAAGTTGCAACTAAAATCTGACCCAAAATGCCCAACATTACCCACACTATAACCAATTTTATCTTTTGTATTATTAGACATGCCCTTGTCTACTGAAAAACCATGCACGGATGATCCTGCAGCAGAGCCAATCATTGGCACATGATTGCCGCTGACAGCTTTGTCCGGACCTGGCCCTCCAACGTCAGGCGTCGGGATCCTTTATCTTAGATAGCTTCTGCTGTAAATATCATGTCTTCTCAAATGCATAAATTAGTTTAAGTTGATTATGGTTTGTCCTACCTAAGTTTGTACCATGATATATAGCTGTGTTGTTTCGTAGCGAGCTTGATCACTAATAATATCTCTTCCTTCAGGCTTTTGAAGTAGCCGACACTGATCAGAAGATAGAGATGGCCAAGGAGCTTGGTAGCAACCTGCTGAAATGTGCTTGTGACCAACATGCAAATCACGCCATTCAGAAATGCATAGAGTTTGTGCCACCACATCATATCCAATTCGTCTATAGAAGCTTATGTGGGAAGGTCAAGATGCTATCCTCCCATACCTTTGGATACCATGTCATTCAGGTTGTTAGAATGGACATCGTATTTGTGGGTGCTTCCTACCTTTTGACATTTGTTTGTATTTGTTCATTACTTATCCCTTTCGTCCTTGTGAATTTCCCAGAAAGCGTTGGAGTTCTGCAAGGATCCGCAAATGAAGCATGCGATTGTCACGGAGATTCTCGAATCTGTCAACGAGCTGTCGGTAGACCCATATGGAAACTTTGTTGTCCAGGTAAAAGTGTGGAGTGATTTGCAATTGATGACTAATAACCCCTCAGCGGAACGAAGACTTGACCTCTGTTTTACGGGCATATTGCAGTACATTGTGGAGCATGGAGAGCCCCATGAAAGACAAATTATTGTGCTGAAATTCGATGGACGGGTTATGGAGATGAGCCACCAGAAGCACTCTTGTATGGTCATCGAGAAATGCCTAATCCACGGCAGCTACATGGACCGCAAGCGGATCATAGTTGAGATCCTCTGCGCCGCTGGTGGCACAACTGCCGATCATCTACTGGTCTGCCTCTTGAGATCTTACCATCCACGGTTACTCTTACGACATGCGTAGTAAGATGTACATGACTAATCTTGTGTGGTTGCCTCATGCATGTCGCAGGGTATGATGGTCCACGAATATGCCAACTTTGTGATACAGAGGATGCTTGAGGTGGCGCTGGAGTGGCAGGTCGACGTGATTGTGAAGCTGGTGAGGCGTCACGAGGCCATGCTGGCCAAGTACCCCCACGGCAGGGACGTGATAGCGCAGGTCGACAAGGTCGTCAATGCCAGGGCGGGGCTCCCCGGCTCCGCTGCACCAGCACCACCCCAGTCCCCCTAGCTGTGGCCTCTCTCTTTGCCTGTGTCCATTCTTCATTCCAGAAGCTGCGGTGGTTCGCAGAAACTAAACTCTGTTGTTTCCGTGTAATAAGGGGAGAAGTAAACTACAGCTTCCGCTGGTCTTAAGACTTGTCAGGTCTGTCGTCAATTTTTTTTTTGTTGCGAATAACAGGTCTGTCGTCTATGTATGCGACTATGCACTATTTCGTCAGAAATCAATAAGTTTCAGACTTCTAAATTGTTGGTTCGTTTCATCTTGCATGCATGCTTTGATTTTCTCGAGTTAGCTTAAAAACATGCTCAATAAATGTAGCTGCAGTCCATCCAGGTTTTGGATTCAGAAGTATATAAAGCTATTGATAGAGATCCATAGATCATTCAGGCTGTGGTGGGCAGAATGTGATGAGGTATCGGTTGGCCTTGCAGCGGTTGAGGCTGGAGGCGTCGTCGAAGGCGTAGCTGTATGCCTTGGGGCAGATGGCCTTGAACAGGTGCGAGAATATGGTGGGCTTGCACGCCGCCGGCGTCCCGTACTCCCCCGTGCAGCAGTACTTGTCGCCGCCCATGGCCCGGCACGCGCTCCGGCACCCCGCCACCTTCCCTTCCCGGTCCCTCACCTCCAGCGCCGACGGGCAGCACACGTTCAGGTCTGCCCCGCACGATGCCACGCCGCATCCGCGTCCTCCGCCAACCGGCGTCATGGACACCGGCGCGTTGAACCCATCAACCAAGCTCACGTCATAGAAATGCATCGGCGACTGTCGGGTGCCCAGGGTCATCTCCACCACTGTGGCCGGGATGGCGCCGCCTGCGCCGGCGCAGCGGAGGACGCCGCCACAGTCTCCAGTGGCACAACTGCCGAGGCCGCGGGAGTCGAATGAGCAGCCGCGGCGAGGCCACACGCGGCCTGACCACCCCACCGGCACGTCGAAGGTGGTCTCCTCGCCGGTGCCGAGGTGGAAGCCGCCTGACTGCGGCGTCGCGTGGCCGGCGGTGGCGAGAATGCCCGGCCACACCGATTCCGCGCAGTTGTTCACTATGATGAGATGTATGCGACCATCTGCTGCCGCGGCCGCTGCAAAATATCAAACAAATCAAGCCTCTACAAGCACAGCACCTTAGTAGGTAGGTACCAATTCTGCACTGATGAAGAGCTAGAGGATGGTGTTTGCTTACGAGTTGTAGTGATCACCATGCCGATGATGACACCGATGAGGACGAAGAGCTTAGGGGAGGCCATGGCGTGTGTGTTTGGCTCTGAGCTGGAACTTGGGAGTAGACCAGGGAGTGTAGTGGTCTTAAGTAGTATAGCCATATGCAAATTAAAATTGCAAAGCAAGATATATCAGATTTGACAGTTGAACAAATTGTTAAGTAGTACCCCTGTTACTTTGTTCCTGCAGGAGCCTTTACTTTTCCTCCTTTCTTTGTCTCTTCGATGCCTGAAGCAAATAAAAGTATAAGCTAGCTCCAGTGCATGCTCAAGTAGCTAGATAGGCTTGTGGATAAACTGTTTCTAAAGTTCCAATGGAACTAGGAAATGCAAATCTCAACTTCAAACTATTTATGCAGGTGCGTAATCTCTGAAGATTAATTCTTCAGGCTCGCTGCTAGCTCAACCTCATTAGTGAGCGAGCTAGTGGTTCTATCTCCTGTAGCCGACAATCAGTTCAGAGATAGAGCAGAGTCTAAAGGTATATGTTCCCCTGCAAATACCAACCTTTTTTCCTTTCATCATCGTCTTCTCTTTTGGGGATTGCTCTCTTCTTCCCCAGGATCTATTCCTTCCTTGTGATTTGGGTTTCTTGCTTTAGTTTCACCTACTTGTCTACTTGATGTGTTGTTGGTTTGGATAATTAATGAAAAGAATGAGCAAGCAGTAGGCCCAGTTCACGACCATATCGGAATCTCAGTTCCGTCTCTTTTGCTTTGTCATGTCTATCTAATGAAGGTGCGCGCGTTTCACAATAGTATCAACTTTATTCATCGCAAAATATAATTAACCATGTAATGTTCGGTAGTCGCGCTTTCCAAATCAGAAAGGCAAACTCTTAGAGTGATTTTACTGGCGCTGATGATGAGTTCCGTTTGCTTTAATTCCTTCTGGTTGAAAAAGGGAAAACCGTGATTTACACAAAAAGATTCAACTCTGAAGATACAGTTCAGTTATATCAAATCAGTGGTTCTGGTTTATAATGATAGATACATATTACAAAACACAATTATGGAATTATCCACAAAAGGTAGCACAGTAATGAATCTAGAAATCTAGAGTCAATAAGCACGCACAACACAAATACATATGCGTACCGTTTGTCGGATTGAACACAAGCAGTAAGTAAATTTGTCGGATTAGCTACAGTGCAGTTGAGAAGTAATTACAATCCTGAATGGTATCAATCAGCTTAATTAACTAATTTGATCAGTTAATATGTTGTGGTGGGACTTGTATGTGTGTGGGGCTTTATGTATCTTCATTTTTCCTGTGATGTTGGCGTGCCAAATAAGCGGCGACTGACCGCTGCCCTGTTGCTAACTGTACTGTCACCATCAGTGATCTCAAATGGAATCACTGAAATCGGACTCCCCTGCATCTGGCCAGTAGTACTGTAGTTGTAATGATGATGATAATGATTCATGGATGATGGATCATTCTGCAAACTTGTGTCAAGTGCTTTCATCATCTTAAAGCACCCCTCGGCCTCGTCGTCCTACATAAATTTTAACACTTACATGATCAATTAAGTGTCCAATAGGAATCGACTAGTTGTGTTAAGATATTGCGAATACCAATTTACCTGTTGGCATAGTAGAGGAGCAATGAGATGGGCATGATCCTGAAGTATGGCCACACACCTGAGTGCAGCGGCGGCAAGCATAGAGGCGTCAAATCGGAGAAAAGAGGGATCTGCATTCACGTCAAAAATCAACTACGTACCCATATGTAATTAAGAAAAATCGATGAAGGAAAGTAAAGAATCAAAAGAGAACCAGTAAAATGAGTTGATTGATGATTAATTAACATATCCGGGATCAAATGGATGGTTCAGGAAATTCTAATGAAGCGACACGGTCTAACCATATAGATGATAATAGTGGCATGGTCGTTCCATATAAACCTACTAGAGGCCATTTTCAATATCTCAGTATCAAGCTAGAACGGCTTTAATTTTTAAGACAGGAAAACCTCATCCTTTGGTGCACACTAGCGGATGAAGCTCAAACTTCTCTCGAACTAACCTATTTAAGCTTTTTAGAACACAAAGTTCGAGTATTTGAGTTACCTGAAAGAGATCGGAGGAGGAGGCTGGTGCAATTTGAAGCAGTGGTGGGGAGGGGGAGGAGGTCGAGGTAGGAGCAGGGCGTTACGCAGGCGAGACGCCATTCGAGCGCCTTGAGCAGCGCCAGCTCCATGTCCCGGATCACCGACGCCCGAAACGAATGACTCATTACCTCCTCCATCTGCATCACGCATTCACGCATCATATGATTTTCCATGCATGCCGATCGACGAAATGCATTAACTAACCTTGGGAATTCAGATTTATAGATCTATATCTATGCATCCCGAGAGTAATCACACGGTGCTTGTGATCGAATGTAAAAGGGGTCGATCGGATCCGGCCAGTACTATAACATGTACAGACACGAGTGCACGCACGTACCTGTAGATCGTGCAGGGACGGTATGCTGACCTCGTCCAGCTTGCATGCGACAGAAAGGCACGCCACGCTCAGCAGTTCCACCATCCACACCTCCCAACTCTGCAATGACATCAGTTTAATTGAATCAGCAAAAACAATTCCCCCATAAAATTAGCAAAATGTAGCTTTAAAAAAAAGGAATTGTAGATGATAATTGTGGGACTAACGAGATTGCAGTGTATGGACAAGAAGCGATCGAGGTAGTTGACTGCGTTGAAGGCCGTCGCCGCCGCCAGCCCCAGGCGACCGAATGCCTGCAGAATGTAGGTGTTGAAACAGCGACAATTAGAGCCAGTAAAGAACCAAATCGACAAATTAAGGAGATTGAAACTCCAAATGCACGCAGTTAAGGCCAGATATCCTCCCAACTTAACATACAGTCCGTAGTTACGTACGTAGATGATGTAGCGCACGGCTTTGGACCTGGCGCCGGACACTCCGCCGCCGTGCTGGTGGCCATGGTCGAGGAGACGGTGGAGGTAGCCCGTCGATCGCGCCGGCGCGTAGCATCTCTCCCTGGACTTGTGCTCCATCACAAGGTTCAGATCAACCGCCTGATGCGCGTGATCGCCATCATCTTTTGATCCGGCGCCGGATGATGGTGAGATGGGCGCCGTCGGTGGTGGCGTTGAGTCGTCGGCGAAAGGGTCTTCGTCGCAGTAGAGGAGGAGGCTCTCTTCGTCGTCGACATCCATCTCTCCGGTCGGCTAGCTGCACATGCATGCATGCACAGGGCGGCACTGTGTCTGTGTCAGTGTCCTGTAAATATAGGGAGGAGCTAGCTAACTAGCGAGGAGCCGACGAAGAAGACGATCTTGTACCTAGGAGCAGCAGCGAGTTAATGGAGTTGGATACGCGTGTATCGGGCAAATGGGTCCGAGATGCTGTAGCGGGATTTTTGTTTCTTAGTTTTCTTTTCTTTCTTTTGGCTGTGTGCATCCGTAGTGCCATTAGGGTGGTGCGTTGTTGCAGAGGCTGGGTGTAATTGGTATCTCTCGATATTAATATATTCCCTTTATCGAAAAAAATCGGGCAAATGGGGAATGCACGTACGCACGTAGTGGATGGTGCCTGCCTTAAAAACCGCACGGCGTGACGTGGCCGGCCACCACCGGATGTGTGGGGTCGTTAATGCATGGACGCCTGCTTTCTCTCACTTGCAGGCAGATCAAAAAAAAAATCAGTCAGCTAAAGAATAGCAGCGTGATCGATATTACAGAAACAGCGGGTGGGGAACTCTCAATCGATTGAGAAAATCACAGTAGCTTAATTCTCGGTGGAGTGATATAGCATCATACATAATATTGTACAGTATTAGATTGATATCATCGCCATAATATTGTATTAGATCAAAAAAAATTCCCGGTGTGAATATTGTTTCGTAGGTGTGCACCATGCATTTCTCTCTGTTACAATCCATATATATGTAACTCAAACATGTCGACCGCAACTAACTTGCAACTGAAACTTTTCAGTTACAATCTGATTTTCAACTGAAATAATCTAGGTTACACTCCCACTTGCAACTTCATGAATCTCTATGCAATTCAACAATTCTAAAGTTGAATAAGATCTAACGTAATTATCAGTCAAACTGAGGATTAGCAAAACCGAAAACTGAAGCCAAAAATGTCTGAAAGTTATGCGCTAGTAAAGATTGCAAAGCGAGGAAACACATGAAACCCGAAATGTTTGGTGGATCGACCGATCGTGTACGTACAGCTCACGTGAGCATAGTAATAGACAGGCCCGAGCATATCAGACACACTCGCATAGTAATGTACGTACAGCTATACGCAGACGTGCATGCACGCATTGGTCCACGCACACTACTTCTGCGTACGTACCAGTAAATGCGGCCGAGCCTGAGTTTTCAATGGGCGATGCACACTGACACAGCAGTCAGTCAGTCTGTCAGTGTAACCAGTCTACCTGCGGCTGCAGCGATCGGTCGAATCGAGAGTAGGTACTATAGGTACAACTGGATCATGATTGGACCATGATCGACCAGGTAGTACTAGCTGAATTTGTGTTATATTTTCATGCTTAGACTACTCATAGTGCAAATAACTTGAGTAGTAACTTTGTGTTCAATTCAGCAAATTTACTTATGTGGCAGTGAGTTAATGAGGAGAGAGGAGAATAAAGTAACATAGCTAGTTACTGTAACATCATATTTTTCAAGGTACAATGAGTCTACAAGACAATTAATGAAGTCATCTTTGATACTACTTTGATGTTACTAACCACTATGAAGGTAGTAACATAGAGTAGTAACTTGTGCATGTTCTCTATGTTACTTGCCACTATGACTAGTTTTAGGGTATCTCTAGTGGGCCGACCTAAATTGTCCGTTCTATCCGTTTGAGTCGGTTGGCGAATAATTTGGTAGTGCCTATCCGACCTGCTAGGACAGCGCATCTAGCGGCACGATCCATTCGGTCCGTGATGGCTTTGGCTAGACTTGGCAAGTTGACCATTGCCTTCCAAAAAATAAAGCAATTTAAATTGTAGAAAAGTAAATATTGTTTAAACAAGAATAGTTCACAATCACACGCTACATAGTTTTACAAATACGCCAATTTAAAATTGAATATAGAAACATACTAGCTAGGTTGGTTTCCCGCACGAGTCCACATGTGCTCAATCAAATCGGCTTGAAGGCGGTCATGTGTGGTCTGATCCCGGAATGAATTATCCATATGCAAGAATTATTCTCAAGAAGTTGCCCCTGCCTGATGCTCAACCCAGTCACCCTGGAATTCCCAATCACCGTCATAGATGCTATCATCCCGCACATCCTCAACGATCATGTTGTGCATGATGACACATGTTGTCATGACCTCCCACATCCTCTTAGCGCTCCATTTTCTAGCAGGGTGCCAAACAATTACCCAATGTGATTGTAGCATGCCAAATACCTGCTCTACATCCTTGAGGGCCGCCTCTTGCTCCTTTGTTAACCTCTTGCATTTTTCATCTTCAAGGTTATGGATTATCTTCACCAAGATTGCCCACGAAGGGTAAATGCCATCAGCTAGATAATAACCCTTAATCATATATCAAGTCAGGATAGCTGCACCACCAGGTAAGCACTCATGGGGTCTGGCTCAAAAGCGAAAACTGCGTGAACGTTGCAAAATGTGGCTCTTGCGACACCCCACCCATACATTTTATCATGGAACCTGACCAAATCAGCATGAATCATCTTAACATAAACATAAATCATAAGAATGATTGTTGATCTCATAGGAAATTTGAGGAGCATTGCCTTCTGCAAGCCTAGCAAACACCGGGGGCATTGTAGGACGTTGATATTATTGTTGGATCCTGCCATGCCAAAGAAGGAGTGCATTTCTTCCAGAGATCTTGCAACACAACTGCCTCCAATATTACCATGCACCACTCCGTATGCCCTTTGAACACTCCTTGCAAACCAAAAGGATAGTTCTTCCACTTCCAATGCATGCAATCTATGCTTCCCAGCATACCAGGAAACCCCCTCTTTTCATTGATAGACAAGAGGCGGGCAGTGTCTTCGGTGGTCGGCTCTCTCATAAACTTCGCCAAAAACCGCATTAACAAATATTTCAACGACAAATATGAGTCAAGTAGTATCAGATAAATAGCATGCCTCATATTTTGTTGGTCGAAACAAATATTAACATTCAGGGCCATAGTAAGTGAGGCCAAGTAGGATGCAAAAGAGATTGATATTTGTGTCATCACACCAGGCTCACTTGCGTCGCCTCCGAGTGTAGTGACCAAACATTTTAATCATCGACACTCTAAAAGAACAAAGTAAATGGAATGACAAGGGCCTCATATAATGACACACGCGTAGGATGGTCGAACCAAATATTAATATTCAGGGATGGAGTCAGCGAAGCTAAGTAGGATGCACAAGAGATTGATATTTGTGCCATCACATCAGGTTCACTGGCTCCAGCCCCGAGTGTACGGGTGACTAAACATTCTAATCATCGGCACTCTGAAAGACCGAAGTAAATGGAATGACAAGGCCTCATATAATGACACACACAGAGAAAAACGAGAATCGCATGACCAAATCAAATGCGCAAGAAATTTGCATGGACATATGAAATGGTCTTACGCTATCATTTTGTCATTAGATGGTGCTAGTTGTAATCATCGAACAACGCAATTAATTAATAAGTGCGAACTCAAATAAGAACCAAGTAGTATGAACTAAATGGCATGCCTCATACTTTGTTGGTCGAAATAAATATTAACATTCCGGGACGGTGTTAACGAGGCCAGGTAGGATGCACAAGAGATTGATATTTGTGCCATCACACCAGGCTCGCTAGCACCGCCCCGGAGTGTAGTGACCAAACATTTTAATCATCGGCACTCTCTCGAAAAAGACCAAAATAAACGAAGAAGGCTAACTCAAATACGAGCCAACTATGATCAACTAAAAAAATGCCTCATGCTTTGTCGGTCGAAAAAAATGTTAACATTTTGAGATGGGGTCAGTGAGTCCAAGTAGGATGCATAAGAGATTGATATTTGTGCCATCACACCAGGCTCACTGGCCCCACCTCCCAGTGTACGGGTAACCAAACATTTTAATCATCGGAGAACTCCAAGTACGAGCTAAGTACGGGTCGAGTAAATGGAAATGATTAAGATAAGCATGTCATAATCTAGAAATACCAAAGTAAACGGAAGTGATTAAGATAACATGGTGTGTGTGATTCCAACGAGTAACTAATTACTAGACGCAAGCTAACGAGTTCACATGCACATCCGTAGAAACTAAATAAAAGCGACAAGTCGATCGGGTCGGAATAGCAATTATAGTACGCAAGTTCATCGACCTATCGTTCAAACTAAGCAAAAGAGTTCACATCATAGGATCAGGTTGTAGGCTTCTTGGGGAATGTACGGCAGCCCTCCAGCGGGTTGAATGGCTTGTCCTCACGCGACATCTCCAAGCGGAGTTCTGTATCGTCATTAGATGGTAGAGCGTGGCCATAGAAGAATGTGCCATACCTAGTGCGGACATCCTGGTGGAGTATCGTGCAAATCATCTGCTAGATGCGAACCCACTTTTCTCTCAGCTCTCTATCGGTGGAATCCGCCATGTTTTTAAACTTCTTTTTAAGATCGTCTGGCAACAAGACTTCTTCTGCGTCCTTTACGTACTCCATCATCTGAAGGATGGCGTACCACACGTCCATCCCATTGTCTTCTGACAACTGCTTGAGGTAGGGGAAGTTGATTGTGTGGCTTAATGCCAGGCCTCCTCGTATTTTCGTCTCTACTTTGAGGGGGTCTATCTTGGCGGCGAAGCCGGTGAGAGCATCATTAAGAATGCTCTTGATGTCGGTGTAATCTTTCTTCCTCGCCCTACCCGAGTCGAGATAGATTGCATGCGAGTGTTGCGGGTGCACAACAATGAGGGTGCAGTATTTGTCTCTACGCAAAACAATTCGAACAGACCATCATCCTTGGATTAACCTTCGCAAATGCAATAGAATGATGGAGATTTAGGATAGAATGCAATGACAACTAGCAAATGATTACTTACTCGGGGAAGTAAGGGATGAGAATTGCGCTCTTCCTAATGTTCAACACAAAGAAATCCTCGATTTGCTTGGTGGTAATCAACCAATCCCCACGGTTGCAGATGATGCTCTCCCGCATATAGAAGGGGTCCATTATCGAGATGTCTGGGGTCCCCTCCCTAATGATCTGGGAAGACAGGCTAAGAGCAACTAGCCAGACCATAGTAAGGTAGAGACTTTTCATGCGGAAGACGTTGAAGATGTCATCGGACCGGTTGAAGCACAAGCCCCCGGGGTATTCGTCGACAAAGCCCATAGCGGTAGGCACCTTGGCCACGTGGAGCGGGTAACCAGGAGATTTTGCTTTGAGAAGTTCCTGCTCCATATATAGAACAATCTCATGCATGCTCCTCATATCCCCGGTGAGTTTCTTGATGACATGCTCCAGCAGCATCGGTTCACCCAAGTGATGCAGTGGTCGCCACGTGTCGGGCAACTTGTCAAGAAACCGGACCAGCTCCTTCTTGGTTTTGGCCTCCTCCTTGGCTTTGGCGTCCTTCTTCTGTGGCCTTTTACACTTTTTGGGTTGTAGGCACCTTGGAATGCCACCAGCAGCTATAGCCTTATTGGTCGTATCAAAGAGTGTGTTCGGGCTCAGCATCTTTTTGGCGGCGGCGACGGCCTCCTCAGGCGTTTCATGAGAACCGAACAACCACTTGTAGCACTGACTTTTCATCCCCACCGGGGCATCATGGAGATCTTGTGAAGAACTAGGAGTATCCCATACGAAATATTCACGTTCGTAGGTCGACCTCTGGCACTGGCTATTATAGAGGGGAACTGACTCTGGTGCCGTTGGCTGTTGTGGAGGGTCGCTGACCTCTGGCGTTGGCTGTTGTGGCGCAACCTGCTTTCCTTTGATTGCCGTCAACCCCGTGGTGGTGTTGATCCTAATTAGGGTATTCATCCATAGCAGTACCCAACTCTTTAGTTCGCTCAGCGTCATCTCGCTATCGGCATTATCGGGTTGATTAGGAGGATACAAATCCTCGTAGCCCGGTAATGTCCGATCCACTTCACCCGGTAATAGTCATCGGGAATATCTCTTGTGTGGTACTTCTTATCCAGAGGCTGAATGATGGACCCCCTCGCGATGTCTTTGAGTTCGTCATTCACTTTCATCAGAAAGGTGCATGTCACATAGAGCGCTTGCAAGAACATGAGTGCGACGGTTAGAGAGAGGGCAAGGATAAAGTAATTATTAACTTGTTGTACACTAGCTCAGTTAATTACCGTGAGGGCGTTGAGCTCATCTAATGTCCACAGGCCGACACCTGCGGCGGCGGCGGGCGTGCAAGTGGTGGAGGGGCTGCTAGCCGGCATGGCCGGTGAAACCCTAGAATCTGTGTAATTGCCGGTGGCCGGAGGAGTCTCCATTATAACATCGCGATTTCCACCCGGCAGCGCCACCACAGAGTTGCTGGCGGCTAAGCTACCACCGGGTGGGGCCCTTGTTTGCCACCTTCATACCTGGAGACGACAGCGTCGAAATCTGCTTGGACTTCAGCTCTGACTTCACCTTTGAGTTCAAGTACGAGTGAAGCTTTGAGTTCAGGTATGAGTTCAGCTTTGATTCCTAGTACCAAATCAGCTTTGACGTAGACTATGATTGACTTCCTCATCTCCTCCGCCTCCTGCTGCTTCCTCTATGCGGCCTTCTCGTAGGTGAATGATTATTAACTATGTTTATCGCCCGTACGACGGGCTTGTCCCAGTCTACCTTGCTCGTCGACGCCTAGGACGAGAAGCCTTTGTCACATTGGGCAAGTCTTTGTTTTTCTGCTTCCTGCAGAAGAAACATGAACCATTTAGAAATGTTGCTACTATTATATAAACGACACTTGATGAGTCGTAGGATCTAATTAAACCGGTAAATTTCTTACCAGTTGTTTCTCAATCTCCAGGACCTTCGGGTCAGTCGTGAACCAAACCATGTCGGTTACCAACTTGGGGTCCGTGACAAGTTCCCCGTCTGGTCTTTTTTATGGTACCGAGACCTGATAAATCTTCTTTCCTGCCGGTCCTTGTACTTGTGCCAGGGGTTCTCAATGCTGACATTTCTGTAGGCGTCGTCCACCTTCTCGATCCCAATAGGGATCCTTTCCCTCATAACCATGGCTCCCAAGGGTGTGGTTGTCGATGTTAAGCTCCCGTATCCCCTTCCCCCACGTCTTGCGGTTCTTGGTCGCTTGTAGCTCTTCATTGGCCACGGATGTATCGAAGTCCTCATAACCTTCGGAAAGGAATAGTGGATCTCTTCGAAACTTTTGCCATCAGCAATCATCTTCCTCACCATGTACTTATAACTACTCAGGTGTTTGGTGAACTTGAGGAGGGCTTGTGAGTTCACAATATTTTTTCTTTCATGAGTGGACTCGCAAATGATTTTTGTTCTTCCCCCGGAGGTCCGTTTCGTTGAGATTGACAACCTCTAGGAGGATTGCTGCTAGTTGGTTTCCGTACCCCCTCACGGCCTCCTTAGGCTCTATCGGCAAACCACTTTTGGGGTCCACCTCTCTCAGTGTGTCTCTACAAGTGGCGACCGTGTTTGGGCGCCTTGCCTTCCGCGGACGCTTGGCGCCACTTCTCCCGGTGCCACTACTCCCTGCGGCACCACTTGTCTCGTCGCCCCAGTCCTAGCGGTGCCACTTGTCTCGTCATACCCACCCCCGGCGGCGCCACTTGGCTCGTCACCACTTGTCTCGACGCCACTTGGCACGTCGCCACTTGTGTTGGCGCCACTACCCCCGGGGGCGTCACTTGTCTCGTCGCCACTACCCCCAGCGGCATCCTCCATCTCATGGTCGTCGTTTCTAGCTGGTGGACTATCTTGCCTAGTTTGCGACACCGACTTCAAGAAATAGTGATGGTAGTGCAACTCCAAATCTTGATGAGACCCAACGTCATCGTCGTTGGGGTGTCCGGAAGACAACATGGTGGCTAGCACTAATCAAAGATGAAAGGTATTAGCAAACCTAAAATTCACGAAAAAATCGGCATGAACTTTGCTAAAAAAAAGGTATTGCGGAGTGCTAGATTTGCCGAAACAGAAGTTAATCAACATTTCGGCAACTCAATAGCAACTCAATCCCTGTAAATGTACATAAATGCAAACATATATATAGCAGATTCAACCACTTCATTATGGCAACATCAGCAACACCATAACCATAACCATAACCACCATTCATTCTAATTTTGACTTCAGCAGCAGCAACATCAGCAACAGACATCAGTAGCATGCAGCAACATAGTAACCTTATCCCCGGCGCACCAATGCACTGGTGCGCCGGTAGTAACATGACATCGGCTATACCTGGGACTTGTCCAAATCCCAGGCCATTTCATTCCTTTTCTTTTCTTTTCTTTTCTTTTCTTTTTTCTTTTTATTTTTCTTTATTTCTTTTCTCTTTCTTTTATGTTTCTTTTCTTTTTCTAGCCTTTTCTATTTTATTTTATTTTCTTATATTTTCAAGATAATAACAAAGCAATATGAGTTATGTATTACAAATATGAGTTATACATAAAAAATTGACCAAGAGAATATGAGTTATACATAAAATATTGACCAACACAATATGAGTTATATGTATTACAAAAAATATGAGTTATACATTGCAAATAAAGTTTTACATCATCGAGAAGAGTGTTTCACTTTCTTCTTGCTTTTTTTCTCGTCGTTGAATAATTTAGCCCCATGTCGTGACTTCTTCTTTTGAAGGGTCGACCTGACCTAGGTAGCGTGGTTCTGCTTCTTCTTGTGGTGTATGCTGCGTCTTCTTCCTCGGATTCTTCCATCATTGGGTCTCCGGCCTATCCTTCTAAGTCTTTCTCGTTGGCGACTCCATCCATTTCGACGATGGTCCTCTTTCCTCTCCTCACGACAACACGGCTAGGCCTGGATGGGTCGGTTATGAAGAAGCATTGGTCCACGTGTTTAGCCAATACCCATGGCTCATTTTGCGCGGTGGCGTTCGTGGACTTTGATTTGTTGGCTTCGGGTAGAAACATGGTGGTGAAATACCGGTCTTCTTTTGTGACGCTCTTAGCCCATCTGATACAGAACATCGGCACTTTCTCCACAGCGTAGCTAGGCTCCTAGATTTCCTCGATCCTTCCGTAGTATCTAGTCTTTACGTCACCCGTATAGGATTCCATCGTTACCGCTGAGTTCTTGTAATCGTTGTTCTTGTCTTTTTCCTCCGTGTAGAATGTGTACCCGTTGATATCGTACACTTGGTAAGTCATGATGTTGGGCTCGGGGCCATGTGACAAGGCCGATACTAGGTTATTGTCATCACAATTCAATGGTGGGGGATCAGCATCAATGTGGTCTTTGAACCAGCGCCCGAAGGAGGATTTGTGCTCTCTGAATATTTCTGCTTCCGTCATCGGCTTGCCACTGTTCGCTATCCTGGTTTTGTGCTCTGTTAACCAAGGATCGATCAAGTCAATGTGTTGTAGTGCTAATAAGTTGGCCCTGTCAAAGTCGGAAGTCCGACCAGACATGTGCACGTGCAATTCCCTCCTTCCATTTTTGTGGCCTACTCCCTCGAACCCGTGGAGGTGCTTGTTTCGAGGCAAACCAACAGGGTCCTCGACATCTAGATAATTCATGCAAAAAGAGATGCACTCTTCGGTGAGCGAGCCCTAGACGATTCTTGCATCCGGATGCGACCTGTTACGAACATATCCTTTAATGACCCCATTCATTCTTTCAAAAGGCATCATGTTGTGTAGGAATGCTGTCCCTAGATTGGTGATATCATCCACGATATGGACCAACAGATGGACCATCATGTCAAAGAATGCAGGCAAGAAGTACATCTCAAGCTCACATAGGATCACCACGATCTCTTTCATGCAGCCTCACGCTTATGACATCGAAGAAGTTACAGCGGCCAGTCAGCATTGCATGGACATGGTCATCCGTTATACCTCGGATTGCAACCGGAAGAATCTGCGTCATCATCACGTGAAAATCATGAGACTTCATGCCGCTGAAGTTTCGTTTCTTGGGGTCCATGTATCTGCTTATTAGCCCTGAGTAACCCAAGGGCACTCTAACTCCTAGAAGGCAATTGAAAAATTGATCGAACTCATCCGGACTAAAAGTGAAGCAGGAGGTGGGGGCAGTAATAGTCTTGCTGCTTAGCCCTTTGCGCTTCTGACCGTTGTCCATCTCCTGCTCCGACTGTCCATCTTGGGTCGGCGGGATCTGAAGCTCTTCCCTGATGCCCAAAACTTTCAGGTCGTGTCTTGCTTTCGGCCCATCTTTGGTCCGGTCCGGCATGTTGAAAATAGTTCCAAGCAAGCTCTCGCACACATTCTTTGTGATATACATGACATCAAGGTAGTGAGGTGTATCGATAATTTTCCAGTACGGCAAGTCTCAAAACACAGACCTCCTTTTCCATACACATGAGGGCTTTTGATGAATCTTTCCCGGCACAGGACACTCTTTCCAACCTTTCAATAATATATCGATCTCTTCGCCGCTCTTCTTACGTGGAGGTCCTCAGGGCTCATTTGTACCATCGAATAGATCTTCACGCTTTCTCCACGGGTCAGTATTGTGTAGCCACCTTCGATGCCCCATGTAAACGGTTTTCGAAGAGTCGGGATCCTTACCAAGCTGCAAAAAAATCATCTCTTCCATGCACCTAACAAATGCCATGTGTCCATGGCACACCTGGCACGCAATATATGTGTATCCGTGGTAGTCCTGCATCGTCGTGATCAATGCGGATCTCAAAGGAAAATATTCTTCTGTGATGGCGTCCCATGTATCTACCCCTTCCTCGGCCCACAACGTGTCAAGCTACTCCTTTAATAGTTGGAGATACATGTTTTTTTTTTGAAGGTAAAACAGTGGGCAAAAGCCCCCTGCAATTTTTATTAATAAAAAGTATCATGCAAACTTACAGAATGAGAGTGAGGAACTCTCAAAACAGAAAAGAAAAGAAAAAAGAAAAAAGAAAAAAGGAGATCTAAATCTAACTAATAGACTGAATCCAAGTTTTGAAGGAATCTACATGCTTCTTTTTCATTCTATACACTAGTAACCTCAGTTCTTGAAGAAAGATTGCTTTCCAGTTATTGAACTCAGGATTTTGGTCTTTGAAAATCTTGTTGTTTCTGACTATCCAAATTCCCCATGCTGACAAAATAATGACTTCCATTGCAAAGGGTAGCTTCATTTTAAATCTCATATCCTCCAGCGCTTCTATGATGGATAAGCCTCTGTCTCTCTGTGGACAAATGAAGTCCCAGCATTTCTTTGCAAGAGGGCAAGCCCAGAAAAGGTGTACTAGAGTTTCTTCTTCATTACAGCTTTGTAATACACACTGATATGACTGCAACACAAAGTTCTTTCTTCTCAATAAATTCCTTGTATTCAGTCTATCATGTAGTAGCAACCAGAAAAAGAACTTATGCTTTGCTTGACATGAAGATTTCCATAGAATGGAGAATATCTTAGGAGTTGGAGATAAACCTATCATAGCTTGATATGCTTTTTTTGAGGAGAATTCTGAATTTCCCCAGATGTAAGACCAATTGTCGAAATTTCCTTCCTGCATCCCTGTAAGGGTGTTCTGACATACAACTTCAAAATCCCGAAATTCTTCAAAGGCTTGTTGTGTAAGTGGTAAATGAAAAAGATCCTCCAAATATTCTGTATGAATCACTCTATGCACAGACCAGTCAGTATGTTTAGCAAAAGATACTAGATGAGGAAATTTTTGGTGCATGCAATTCTCTTCCCACAGATCTGTCCAGAAACTAGCAGTTTTACCATTGCCAATATTACATCTAGCCATAGCTTTGTATAAATCCAATAATTTGATATGTGCTCTCCACCAAAAGGAAGCCCCCATGTTATTAGTGGGTAAATTTCCACTTGAGTAATAGGACTCTCTGACCAGATGTACCCAAGGAATGTCCAGATTATTAAAAAATTTATGCAGATTTTTTAGCATAAGTGCCTTGTTTTGAATATCCAAGTTTAGAACTCCCAAGCCACCTTGATCCTTAGGTCTACAAATTTTTTTCCATGCCACAAGGGCTGAACCATTTGCTTGAACATCATTTTTCTTCTTTCTCCACAGGCAGTGTCTCATATATTTTACAACTTGTTCCTTTATGGCCACTGGAACATCAAAGCAACACATGAAGAAAACTGGCATAGAAGCTAGCACAGATTTAACCAATTGTAACTTTCCTCCATAGTTTAGGAAATCAGCCATTCCTCCTAATCTTGATTGTGCTCTTTGAACAATGGAGATACATGTTGATACCGTTTCCTGGTTGTCTATTTCAAGAATAGATTGGATCTATCCGACTGCACTTTAGAATATTTTTTATTATTTTAGGATAAATAAGAAAAGGGTGCACGATCTCGACGAATTACTTCTGAATAAATTTAGAAATCACATAATATTGTTGGCCCTTGAATTAGCATACTCATCTATATGTACTTCTTCTTCATGGGAGGTTGTACATCCATACAAACACGGGGCCAGGTGCTATGTGTGTTGCTCTGGTTGCCGAACGGATTGAATCCGTCCGTACTTGTACCCAACCTGATGTTTCTGGGATCTGCTGTCGAGGGTACTCCTCGGCAATGCCCTCCGTTTGGGGCTTAGGGTAGGTGGAATCCTGTAGGCTGACACGATACATCGGTTATCAAAAACAAGCGGGGAAAGCGATTTACCTAGGTTCGGCGCCCTCGGTGAGGTAAAACCCGTACGTCCTGCCTGTCTAATCTTGATTATGAAAACTAGTCTTCAACCCGTGCAGCCTGCACGGGCTAGTGATTTTTTTTCCAAAACATTACATCTGAAATCCAAGATAATGTTGTAGTGATGATCAATATGTGTTCTAGTGAAAATTTACAGCTAAGTTTTTAAGTGTACAACCAAGCACCATAATGAGGTAATTACTTGTAGGACATAAATATAAGTTTCAGTAGTTATGCTGATAATGTATGTAGAAATCATCAAAATTCCATGGCTAATGTACTTGAACACAAATACTGGCATGCATATGTGATCTTTCAGATACCATGTCGTATTTGCTTGAATTTCATATCTCCCGAACTAATCGCACAATATTTTTGCGACAACTTGCAGTAAGTATTGATTCTTTCACGTGGTTTGGTGGTGCAAAGGAAAAAACACGACAGTAAGGTAAATAATAAATGAATAAATGCACATACATCATAGGCTTAAGTACATGATCAAGACCAACAATCTGGTGAGCATGGAAGACGATGTACTCTTCGTCCTTAAGTTTGTCTTGATCCCACCGTAGTACCCTCCAATAGTCCATCATGCATGATGCATGCAACGTACTACTCTACATCATCTATGCATATTCCTCTGATCATTTTACTATTATTTTATCTTTTTATCCTACCAATCAATTTATACTAAATTATGGAATGTCCATCTATGAAATACGGTGTATGACCGATGCTATAGTATAGGAAGATGTTAGGGATAATAATTTTTTATAGCGGCTATTGCAGAGTGTCGCTTGCATGTTTTTAGTCTCATAGTTTTAGAGGATACAAAATGTATGTTCTAATTGGCAGCGTATTACAATACTTTCAAAGAAGAGATACGGTAAATGAAAACATTTTCTTGGTATGTGCAAATGGGTTGCATGAAGGCCTAAAGCTCTAGAACACGAATTGGAAGAGATGAGTAGAAGAAAAAGAAGAAAACATTGCACATTACCTTGTTCGTCAACTAAACATGTTCAGCAATAAATGATTGATCTTCATAAGAACATCACTCTGAAGATTCTCTGATTACTATTGACACCTGCAATACATATCAAGAAATGCAGAAACTTGGTATACATCATTTGTTAAACATGAAGCTCCAACTATCGCGAGGTGCTGAAGGAATCAACACTGACTCGCTAATTAAGTGGGTATCCTATGATATTTATTCTTTTTCACTAATATTCAGATCTTCACGATGGAAAAAATCCCAGACAAATGACCTAAGCATGAAAGCAACAATAATAATTCACACTATCAAAAATAATTAGGACTGAACACAAAATATTAATCAAACAAATCTAGAGTCTAGGATTCTTTCATGCCCTATAATTTGGGTTTCAAATCAACTTATTTATTTGAACAGAATGCAGCATAATAAACGGGGGCACAAATATGAACAAATATTTTCTATAAAACATGCTGGCATATTGATTTTTTATAATAGCTATGGAAATATGTTTTTGAATATGCAAATAAGATTAAACTGGTTATATAAAGTCACTAAGAGTGGAGGGTAGCATTAGCGAGCTCGAGTAAAAATATTACCTGACGAAAGCAGTCCGTTCAAGGACCCAGCTACGACTAAAGCCAGGCCTTTGGCCTTCTGTTTAAAGTTCAATGACCATGCATGTTGGTGCATGCACCTGCTGTTCAACTATAAATTCTATTTATGCCCGCACTGGTTCACGATCTAAATACATGAACGGAGAAAGAAACTATCCCAGCTATGCATCCATTAAGTCTGACTTCTAATAATTTCCAATGTTCATTAGAACCAAGTAGTATCATCCAAGTAGAAATACCTGAGATGCATTGGAGTTGGAGCAGTCCGGCTATCCCGCACGCAGCGATCAGCCGCAAGCATGAGTCTGTCCAGATCTTAATCTTTGCCTCTCAATTCATTGCTCTTGCATCCCTGCTAGTGCTAGGAGGCAGTGGCACTTGGAGACAGCCAGACAGGCGTGGGCAAGGTATAGAAAGCGCGAGACATAACCGAGATGAAAGGCGGCCGCATCAGCTGGCATCTAGCACGACATAGATACATGCGGCAGATCGGAGACCCTAGCAACCATCTGGCTGACAACGCGCGGAGGTAAACGACGTGGGCGTAAAGAAAAGAGAAGGATCGATGCATGCATGTGTACCCGAGTAAATCTCATCCGTTTTGTTTAAAAAAAATGACGGTCGTTGTAACTCAATCTCTCAATCTCGACACACATGACCTTGAACCTTGCATGCATGATACATCTAATTTCAGGGATGCGTGTATGAGCTGGACTCCACGTACCTGATTTGTTTAGCCCTGGAGTGATTAAATCTAGGAGTACATTATATAGGACAGAAATTATTTGAAGCCTCGTGACCGTGTTTTCCACGACATGCACCGTACAATAATTAAACAAACGTGTCCACGTAACAGCTTGTGTACCATTATAATCATAACTTTCGCGATTAATCATAACCGTAAATTTTAGATCTAATTGCCTTAATTATTCTGATGATGTGGATTAACGTGGTTTCTCGTATGGGGCCTCCAATTAGTAAATATAAGATATCGGGTTACAACGGGGTGCCGAATGTTTCGGCTATGATCTCGTCGAGAGACTAAGTTCTGCAGGGACCTAGCTCTAGACTTACGATGGCTATGATTGCTAAGATTGCGTGTGTCCTCGGCAGCCCCTCTCCTGGCCCTTATATTGGGAGCCAGGTCTCGAGAGATCTGTCCGGGTACGACTAGGTTACAGAGAGTCCTAGTTCTAAACTTTCCCTATATTCTTCGTCTCCTTTTCTTGCTCTTCAAGAATTCCTCTTGTGAACCGACGCAGTGGCCCACCTGGCTATCGAGTGTCTTTATGGGCCTCTGGTTGGGCCGCAAGGGGTAGTGCGATAATAGTTACCCAAAGGGTAATGCCCACATCAGTAGCCCCCGAGTGTCTGGCCGAAGATACTTCGGGTTGAGACTAAAGTATGCCTCTGCCGAATGTTCGTCTCATCCGATAAATCTTTTTCTCCTTATAAGTGTATCACCTTCTTCTATCGGGTGCACGTCCAGTGCTCCCGATGGGAGTAGCACCCGAGTCTAGGTATGGATGCTTGCAACCGTGCGTAGACTCAAGTTGTGCTACTCGAATGCTTCCTTCTGTCAAATCTTTCTGCAGGTCTTCATAGGTCATCCGATACATTTATATCGGGGCTTCAATTTTTCAAATAAGACTTAGTACGTAAAGGATATCGAGTAACGTGCCCAGCTTTGCTGGTTAACAGCCGATGGAAAAACAACGTTATCCT
Source organism: Lolium rigidum (assembly GCF_022539505.1). NCBI lineage: Eukaryota > Viridiplantae > Streptophyta > Magnoliopsida > Poales > Poaceae > Lolium > Lolium rigidum. Next base: position 237,918,943 of record NC_061510.1, on the reverse strand, counting down.
ACACAGAATCAAGTCCCCGGGCATGATCCTAGAGTGCAAAAAAGTTTCGTCGGGTGTGCAATCAGCACTCCCGATGGGAGTAGCCCCCGAGTCTGGGCGTGGTTGCTTGCAACCGAGTGCAGACTTACGCCAAACGATTTGAATATTTCAATATTTCTTCAGATATTCCTGATGTGATCTTCCTTGCAAAGTTTCTCTGAATCTGAATCATATCGGGTGCGCGTCCAGCGCTTCCGATGGGAGTAGCCCCCGAGTCTAGACACGGATGCTCGCATACGTGTGTAGACTCAAGTCGATCCACCCGACGGTTTTTAATTTTTCTTCGGATGCTTCATGCGGGCTCGACACCTTTCATGACATCACTGATGACGTTGCCACAGCTGCGGTTTGATTGACGGGACGTGACCTGACGGGCCCATCCCTCTTCTGCGCGTTTCAGTTTGGAAAATGACCAGTACTTTTGTGCAGTTACCAAGATATGTCCTCGATTTCCGCGCTTAATGATGAAAAGAGGTCCTTTATTAAATTGAAATCAATGACACGTGGCCGCCCAATCTCAAATTCCCTTTAGCTTATAATCTTCAGAGGGAAGATTCTCCCCTTTCCACGCTTTCTCCTCGCATCCTTTCTTCCTCATTCATCCTCCTTGCTCACAACCGCTGCGCCGCCATCGCCGCCGTTTTCTAGACCTCCTTCAGATCTCGCGATGGTGAAAAAGAAGAATCTTACTCTCGCCGCCAGCGCCACGACCAGTGGCGCCGCCACCAAGGTTCCTCCGAACTCATCGAGGAGAGGCGCATCAGATCCTCCTCCCCCAGCTCCGGCGCAGCCCGCACCGGAAAACTCCACAGTTGGGCCCACGCCCGGCGATTGGCCGGTTTCTACCACCACGAAGCGCGACGAGAAGAGGGCCCGAAGCCTTGGAATAATCTCCACCGACGAGGGGAACGTCATTCTCCCAGGTGCGACTTCGCGGCCCAATCCGCCTGCCGGTTTTACTGTGATGTTCTTATCCTTCTTGTACCGAGGTCTTTCCATCGCCTCCTTCGTGTGTATGAGATCCAACTGTGGCAGTTGACCCCCAATTCAATTCTTCATCTTTCTATATTTATCACCCTCTGTGAAGCCTTCCTGGGCATTGAGCCCCATTTTGGTTTGTGGAAGAAAATCTTCTTCGTGAAGAGATACAACTGAAGTGGCGGGTCTTTCGTCATTGGTGGAGTTGGGTTGGTCGTCTGTAAAGAGGTTAACTACTTCAATTTTCCAATGAAAGAATCCGTTCAAGGATGGAGGTTGAAGTGGTTTTATATCAGAGATTCATCAGCAGCCGACACCCAGCTCCCCCAATTCACCGATATTCTGGAGGCCGTGCCTAAAAAGTCTTGGAAGAATATCCTTTCACCCGATGAAAAACCAACAGTCGATAGATTATTTGAGAGATTCCTTCGGATCAAGGAATCCGACGGCCAAACCATGATAGGTACGGAGGTGGCCGCCGTGTTCTTAAAACGTCGAGTCCACCCAATCATGTCTAGGGCCCGCCCGATGTGGTTGTATTCGGGCCCCAAGGACGAGACCAGAGTAAATGTTGCTGAGTTGTCCGAGAAGGAGCTGCTCGATGAAGTTAGACGCCTTACTCTCTTTAGCCAAGAAGACTCGATCCCACTAATATCTCCCCGCACCGCCGTTCGATGCTGACCATCTACCAACCGAGGTAAATCTTTCTTCGTGTTTTCATTAACCTGTTTCTTTAACTTCACAATTTTTATTATCCTTACTTGATTCTTTCGACAGATCCCTATAGCTCCCGAACGTTTGCAAGACTTGTCAAATGATGCTTCTGAGAAAAGAGACTCTTCAGTCCCTGTGGAATCCCACACTGAAGGAAATATAAACCCATAAGATCAACACGATGATCCAATGAATCCTGAAGCTTCTTCCATCGATCCCCAATCCTTTGCTGACGATATAAGCGATACAGCGGGGTCGATCCATGATGACGACGCTGATCCCGCTGCCTTTGTTGATGCAGCTGCGGAGAAGGCCGACGCGCTGCCCTCAAAGAGATCATCCGGCGCCTTTGCCGATGAAGACGATCTTTTTGATCTGTAAGTCCTTACTACTTTCTCTAAAATTAGATTCTAACGATGTCCATCTGTACTCGATTTTCACTTTGTCTGTCTCACGCCCTTGTAGTGACGAGGGTTTCATCGAACCTCCTCCCAAGAAGGCTAATACGAGCACCAGCAAGCCGGATCCAGCAGCCTCGAGGCTTCGACTCCTGCTACAGCCCCAGTGGCTCCAGTTTCGACACAGCTTCTTCCCTCTCCAAAGGGAAGGATTCCTTCGACTGCCGCAGGTATGACTTTTCCTCCTGAGAAACCTATAAGCCCTTTCCGCTTCAATAATATGTCCATCTCTGGTAGCTCCCGAGTGGGTCTTCATCAGATTATAAACTTTCTGAAGATTAATTTTCTGTTCGATAATAGTCATCTTTTCCTATTTCCCCAGGATTTGCGAGCTGTTATCTCTTCTCTGGAGGCCTTCGCCTCCCAATATACTTCTCTTGAAACTGATAAAGCTCGGCTGCAAAAGGAGGTCGAGTCTTCTTCTTCAAAGCTGGAAGGCGCAATTAAAATTGCTGCCGAGGCTCGCCAGAATGTCGATTCCTTGAAGGATGAACTCGAGAAGCTGAAGAGGAAGCTGAAGGACGAAGAAACATCAAGGCTTGCTATCGTAGCTCAAATGAATGAGAAGGATGATCTTCTCCGCCAATCTGTTTTAACCTTGCTCAGTAATTCTCATTTGGCTTTCTTTTCGATTCTCCCTTTACTGATTCAATTTATAGTTAACAAACTCTTCCTTTTCATTATTTGCAGAAGCTGCCGATATCCCTGCTGAGGCTTTGGACAAGCTACCGAATAATTCTCCTGCAAATGCTTTGTCGCTGACCCTTGAGTCTCACAAGCTTGTTCAAGCCCTCCTCCAGAAGAATAAAGGAGCCATGGCGAGGATGCACTCGATGATATTTCCCAAGGTCGACCAGAACAGAACTCTGGAATAGCTAACTGATGCTTTTGTTGTCGACACGAAGGAAGTTATCGAGGTATTCAAACGCACTTCGCGCACCTACGGCGCCCTCCTAGCTTTTTAGCTTATGATGGGTCATGGTTTCAAAGCCGATATTGAAGAAATGTCCAAGGAACTGCCGAATGAACAAGATGGGCGACTTGTTGATTTGGGTGACTTTAAAAGCCCAGCGCTTAAGTGTGCTCGCCAGCTTCTTGAGTTGGTCTCGGAAAAGAAATCATCCACTAGCCCAAGCTTGTCAAACCAGACCCAAGCTCCTTGACTTCATTTTTGTAATCTTGCTTGGTTAAAACAATTTCCTGTCATAAGACCTTGTGATTGTAACAAATTTCGTACTGGCAATGTTGCCAGTGCCCTCCTGTTATAATACTTTCATTTGCACGCTCCCGAAGGGAGTAAATTCCAATGATGAACCCATATAATCCATCGAGCTCTTAATAACTTTTGCAAGTGTTTCATGTACCCTCGTTTACCGACGATTCTTCGGGTGCTTCTTCTGAGAATGATCGACTCCAACGCATGAAGGATCGAATCGTTCAGATGGAAAAGGATATGCGCAGTACTTATGCCTTGGCCGCTATTATCAGGAAGAAAAATGAACTGGCGGCCGGTGCAGAACGCTATGCTCTCGCTGAATTGCATAAGGCCACAGAAAGTTTGAACTGTAAGTGCCCTTAACTTCCTGTTCCTTAACTTCTATAAAGGTATCTTCTTATATTCCTTCATTGCTCCTTGTAGTCATAGCTCTGAACCTAGCTGAGGAAAACAAGCGTATCCTTGAACGCGTGAATGCATTGACTCAAATTGGAACTCTCGAAGAAGTTTTCTGGAAAAATCAGTCGAAAGCTTCCGTTGTCGCAAAGTTTCAGGATCGAGTGCAACAAGTGCATCGATTTTTCACCAAATGCCGTACTATCCTGAGAATAACGTGGAAGGTTATGTTCCCCTTAAATGCAGTTCCTCCAACATTGCTGACCTTAATGTCTGAATTTGGTAACGTAGGAAGATCCGAAGGTTGGTCCGTTCACAACTGGTTGCTGGAGCTCAATCTGCTTTTGCTCTGCTACTATCAAAACATCCAGCCGTAGATCTGATAGCCGTCGCAAATGCCGAAGGTGATGTAGATCATCTTTTTGACAAGGCTTTTATCCCTTCTTCCATTGTGGCCGATAGGCTAGAATGTAGTTCGAAGGTAGACGGAAAGGTTCTAGAAGAGGGGTCCTGAAAAAACCTTTATGCTTTAATAATGTAAACACTCGTTGCAGCCGAATATTCGGGTGCACTTGACCCGATGGGAATTGTATATATGTGTATCCTTTCTAACTGCTTGTAAATGTCGTTGGCAATTTTTATTAAGTAGAGTAAATCTTAATTACCCGTTGTACATCTGTATTATGATGTATACGTATGTTTATGGGCAGCAAATTGTTTGAGTGATCAGCTCGTGTTGCAGGTTTTGTATGTGCAACTTTTCCTTTCAACCGATGTATGACTTGACAGCAGTTCCCGAATAAATCGGTGGAACTAGATCTGCCAATGACTCCGCTCTTTAGTACTTATGTAGTTTAAAGTACCGGACATAGGTTGTTTTTATATGCGTTTCATGATCCTTGCTATCTGTAGCTCTCTTTGTATTCTCGAGGCGTCTGTAGCAAAGGATAAAAAGCAAGATTCCCATCAGTTTTGCATCGTAGCACTCGTAATTTCAGAGGCTTTTAGAGTGCAATCTTGGGCGTATTTTTCAATTAGACCAATGTTCGTTGTAGTATACGAACAGAGGTCTTGATAATATTGTTCGGGTAACCCGAATTACTGCAATACTTCAAAAAAACGGAACTTGAGTCGTCATTAATAAAATAAGCAAGAACTAAGGGGCTAAAAGGGCCCTTATTGAAAAGAGAAAAAACTAAATATAATGACACCCATCCTTTTAAACAAGAGGAGGGTTCTCCTTATCTTCGATCTTATCCGACGTGCCGGTTGCTTTGAAGGCATCACTGGTGTCATCAGAAGGACGTGCGGCAAGTACTGGAGTTTTGCTTCCTTCAACAATGGCCTTGCCATCAGCAGCCGAAGGTTTAGCTGCCGAAACTTTTGGACCGAGGTCATATGGCTTCTTCTTTAACTTCTTGACACGTTCGTCTTCCTTATCGTCGAGTGCTAACGATTTTGAAGGGAACTTGTCAGGTTCTTGTTTCATTCCAAACTTGGCAGCAATCCTTTGAAATTCTCGATCACAATTGTCTGAGCGTGAAAAACTTCCATATACTGTGATGTTTGTTCCATTGTTCCCAGGCATCTTGAGCTTGAGGTACGCATAATGTGGCACAGCCATGAACTTGGCACAAGCTGATCTCCCGAGTATAGCATGGTACTGTGATTCCCAGTTTACTACTTCAAACTCGATCTTTTCCTTCCTGAAGTTGTCGGGTTTCCCAAAGACAATGTTCAAGTAGACTTTGCCAAGGGAGTACGCCGGTAAAGTGGGGAGAATCCCATGGAAACAAGTATCCGTTTCTTCCAGCATCCTCATCGTGATTCCCATGTTTTTGATTGTGTCGAGGAATATCAGATTTAGTCCGCTTCCACCATCCATGAAGACCTTGCTCATATTGAATCCTCCAATTTGTGCTTCGACTACTAAGGCTGCATGTCCTGGCTTTGGGATTTTCATCGGGTGGTCCGCTCTGCTGAACAGAACGCTCTGAGACGACCAGTCGATGTATTCAGGAATATTGGCCATGATACTTTCCGCCACGTTGATTTCCTGGGTGAGCTTATTCATCTCCCTTCTCGAAACACCAGTTCTGTGGATCATGCTCATTTGGCCACGTGGTGGCGGAAAAGACTCGTTAGAGTTGCGAGGCTGGACCTGCTGACTTGGTGCTGAGGTGGTGGTGGTGGTGGTAGATTCGGCTGCTGCTGCTGGATAAGCTTCTGCATCTCAATGAACTGTCGACAATCCCTGAGAAAATGACTCGACTTCTTCTTATAATCCTTAGGATCGATATACACGTGCAAGTAGCTGTTGGAGATATGCCCAAGAGGCAATAATAAATTGGTTATTATATATCTTTGTGTTTATGATAAATGTTTATATACCATGCTATAATTGTATTAACCGAAACATTGATACATGTGTGTTATGTAAACAATAAGAATTCCCTAGTAAGCCTCTTGTATAACTAGCTTGTTGATTAATAGATGATCATAGTTTCGTGATCATAAACATTGGATGTTATTAATAACAAGGTTATGTTATTATGTGAATGATGTAATGGACACACCCAATTAAGCGTAGCATAAGATCACGTCATTAAGTTCATTTGCTATAAGCTTTCGATTCATAGTTACCTAGTCCTTTCGACCATGAGATCATATAAATCACTTATGCCGGAAGGGTACTTTGATTACTGTAGGATAACGTTGCATAGAAAACAAAAATTTTCCTACCGCGAACACGCAATCCAAGCCAAGATGCAATCTAGAAGACGGTAGCAACGAGGGGATGATCAAGACTAACCCTTGAAGAGATTCCAAAGCCTATAAGAGTAGGCTCTTATTGCTGCGGTAGACGATCACTTGCCGCTTGCAAAGCGCGTAGAAGATCTTGATCACGATCGGTTCCGGCGCCACGAACGGGCAGCACCTCCGTACTCGGTCACACGTTCGGTTGTTGATGAAGACGACGTCCACCTCCCCTGTTCCAGCCGGGCAGCGGAAGTAGTAGCTCCTTCTTGAATCCGACAAGCACGACGGCGTGGTGCCGGTGGTGGTGGAGAAGTCCGGCGGAGCTTCGCTAAGCGTGCGGGAACTATAGAGGAGAGAGGGCGGCTAGGGTTTGGGAGGGGGTCGCCGGCCATCTAGTGGTGCGGCCACCTTGTGGTGCTTGGGGTGGCCGGCCCCCTCCCCTTGGCCCCTCATTATATAGGTGGAACCCCAAGAGGTGGTGTCCAAGTCTTCGAATAAGACCCGAACCAAAAACCTTCCATAGGAGGGGAAACCTAGCCCAACTAGGACTCCCACCCAAAGGTGGGATTTCCACCTCCCATGTGGGGTTGGCCGGCCCTCTATGGTGGAGTCCACTTGGGACTCCACCCCATCTAGGGCTGGCCGGCCATGGAGGTGGAGTCCCTTGTGGACTCCACCTTCCTTGGTGGTTTCTTCCGGACTTTTCTAGAACCTTCTAGAACCTTCCATAGAACCTTCCGCGACATTTTATTCACATAAAATGACATCCTATATATGAATCTTATTCTCCGACCATTCCGGAACTCCTCGTGATGTCCGGGATCACATCCGGGACTCCGAACAAATATTCCAACTCCATTCCATATTCAAGTTCTACCATTTCAACATCCAACTTTAAGTGTGTCACCCTACGGTTCGCGAACTATGCGGACATGGTTGAGTACTCACTCCGACCAATAACCAATAGCGGGATCCGGAGATCCATAATGGCTCCCACATATTCAACGATGACTTTAGTGATCGAATGAACCATTCACATATATTACCAATTCCCTTTGTCTCGCGATATTTTACTTGTCCGAGGTTTGATCTTCTGGTATCACTCTATACCTTGTTCAAACTCGTCTCCCGACAAGTACTCTTTACTCGCATCGTGGTATGTGGTCTCTTATGAACTTATTCATATGCTTGCAAGACATTAGACGACATTCCACCGAGAGGGCCCAGAGTATATCTATCCGTCATTGGGATGGACAAATCCCACCGTTGATCCATATGCCTCAACTCATACTTTCCGGATACTTAATCCCACCTTTATAGCCACCCATTTACGCAAGTGGTGTTTGGTGTAATCAAAGTACCTTTCCGGTATAAGTGATTTACATGATCTCATGGTCATAAGGACTAGGTAACTATGTATCGAAAGCTTATAGCAAATAACTTAATGACGAGATCTTATGCTACGCTTAATTGGGTGTGTCCATTATATCATTCACACAATGATATAACCTTGTTATTAATAACATCCAATGTTCATGATTATGAAACTAATCATCCATTAATCAACAAGCTAGTTTAAGAGGCATACTAGGGACTTCTTGTTTGTCTACATATCACACATGTACTAATGTTTCGGTTAATACAATTATAGCATGATATATATACATTTATCATAAACATAAAGATATAAATAATAACCACTTTATTATTGCCTCTAGGGCATATCTCCTTCAGTCTCCCACTTGCACTAGAGTCAATAATCTAGTTTACATTTGTAAAGATATAACACCTTGGCCTTCTGGTGCTTTATCATGTATTGCTCACGGGAGAGGTTTTTAGTCATCGGATCTGACACGCTCAGAAACGTATGTATTTTGTAATTCATTTGCGTCTCAACGCATCACTCATTTCCAAATGAGTTGGCATTTAAATATGTTTGATCTTCTGGTGGAACCTTAATTCCGCTGTCTGGAAATATGTCACTAATATTGTCACACACAATATAGCTTCAAAGTTCGACTCGTCGGAACTACACCAAGTTCTCAAAGAACCTCTTGACTTAACATCCTTTGTCATTGTCAAAATAATGACATACTCTGCCTTCTTTTGTAGAATCCGTCACAATATTTAGAACTCTTCTAAATCTAGCATAGACAACTTCTAGCTCATTGTGCTACCTTTTAAACAACACTTAGTCTAATTTGAGATTATATTTTTTTATGTGACAAAACCAATATCGGTGTAACACCTTACAGCGATTTGTTTGTCATTTCTTCATACAAAAAATATATATATATATATATCCTTAGTTCTTCTAAAGTACTCAAGGATATTCTGTCGTCCAATGATCATCATATGAATCATTCTGGTATATGCTCATAACACTTTATAGCACATGATATCTGATTGTGTACATATTATTTGTGATCTATAATCACTCATGTGTTTTTACTCATTGAGTGTCAGATACACTCAAGTCTTGTTAAACCTTCACATGATAAGAACATTTTCTTAATATTTCTATATTGAACTACTTCAATATCCATCATATGTACTTTGACTTAAACTTATTTATGTGTTTCAATCTATCTTCATAGATCTTGACACTAAATTTGTTTCGATCCATATCCTTTCATTGAAGTTAATTCTCAATGAAACCTTTTTAATCAAGTATATAATTACATCATTTATAACCAACTATATGTCACCTACATAAAGTATTATAAATGTGTCTTAGCGCTCCCACTTAATTTCTTGCAAATGCAAGCTTCTTCATCGTCTCTGATGAAATCAAAAACTCTTTGATTATTTCATCTGGTGAAGATTCCAACTCCGTGATACTTACTTCATCCAATTGAAGCTTGTATACCTATCTAGTATTCCACGGACCAACAAAACTCTTGGTTGTATCTTGTATACATACTTCTGTTAAGTAGTGTATTTTGCCATCCTACTAGCATATCTCATAAAAGAAATGAGTAGTGATTACTAGAATAATCCACATAGACTATAAGCATTGCTACGGAAGATCTAATCTTATCGTATTCAACTCTTTGAACTTTGTCGTAAACAATTTTTCGATAAGTCAAGCTTTCTTCAAGGATATTTCATCCAAGTCTATCAATTTCATAGATCCATTTACTTTCATAAAGTATTCATCTATCTTGGATTTCATGGCGCATGGCCATTTTAATGGAGTCAGGGCCCATCATAACTTCTTTGTTTTGTAGTTGGTTTATCATTGTTCAAAATCAATCCTTTGTCCACAAATCATTTATTTGATCACAAAGTAAACCATACCTACCAGGTTCAATATGTACTTCGATCTCCATGGCTAAAACACTTTGTAGTCATGAGAGCCATGATCGTCGTGGCCGCTTCCGAAACCAATTCTGATGCTGCGCTACTCTGATCATTATGCTCGAGTTCATAAACCTTATCAAATTATATTGTCCTCCCACTCAAATACTTCACTCGAAACAATTTCTCGGAAATAAGAAACATTGACAAACACTTTTGTCTTTGTCTCGTGGGAAGAATTCCCAATTAAATCTCCGGGATAACCAACAAAGACATTCATCCGATTTTGGTTGACTATTAGGGTTTATACCCATGCCATAACTTGTATGGTGTCATTTCAACGGATCATGATGATGCTCTATTCAGTGTAAAAGCGGTAGTCACTAAAGCATAATCCACAAAAATATAATGGCATCAATATTTTATCTCATCATTGATCCAACAAAGTTTGGATATATCTCTTGGATACTTCATCATCACTATGATACTCCAAGAAACGTAAGTTGTAGAACAATTTCATAACTCTCTTAGATGTTCGCTAAAACTCGTAATTCAAATATTTCCACCATGATCCAATCATAGATATTTGATTTCTATTACGATGATTTACACTTCATGCTGAAATTTATTTGAATCCTATTCAAATGTTTCAAACTTTTCCTTATTGAATATATCCATATATATACTCAATTCATTGTTTGAAAGTTTTCATGAAGTAGAATAATCTTCCGCACACAACTATGCCCAGTGATCCACATATATCATTATGTATGTTTTCACTAAGTTAGTTGCCCGTTCAACTCTTCGGCCTATGAACGGTATTTCAGTCATTACCTTTTAGAAAAGATTTTGCAAGTGCCAAACGATTCAACAAATCGAATGACTCCAAAAATCCATTTGCATGGAGTTCCTTCATGCGATCCTTTCTAACATGACCTAAATTGCGGTTCCACAAATAAGTGGAATTCAAATCATTTGCCTTATGGCATTTTTAGCATCAGTTGTTATGTATGTGTGTTTCACCATTAAGATTTATAATAACTTATCCATCATACATGGAGTAATGTCATAATTTGAACAACTCATTGTTTTCATTTGACCAGAGCAAAATAACAATTATTAAGTTCTTTATTATAAATTCTAAGGGCTAGATAGAATGCCAACGACGAACATAATAACACTTTATTTTGTTCCGGACGTGCATTCCTATCATATTCCTTGTCGATCACTTAGGCCATTGTATTCTTGTATTGCGTTGTTTTGTATGACACTTCATACCAACCAATATGGTATTAATACCCAAGAATTTCATTGTATGACTTAACTAGGAATACAACCATAACATGTATATCATTTATATACACCTGAGCTAGACTTTCTAGTCTTTTCTTTTCTTTTGCCAAAATATCTTTTGCAGTTTCTCTTTTAGCTTTCCTCATTATTCAGAAAAACATTTCAACATCAATAACTTCTAGGTTTATTGGTCAAATACCAATAACCTTGAGGTTCTTACTTTGAAGTTGATCATCATATGACAAGTGTTTCAGATTTCACTATTAGTAAATTTGTAATACGATGAACAATTTCACTCATAATTTTATCCATCAATTCATGATAACTTTCTGAGACCATGTCTGTACATGCTAGGCTCATAAAGTTTAAACCTTAGTATTCGCATATGCAAAACTGGCTTGCACCCGTTGGAAGCACACGTAGAATCTATAACACCCGATCACCACGTGATGCTTCGAAACGACGAGTCTTAGCAACGGTGCATACTAAGGACAATCACTTCATGGATATGCGAATATTGTTAGTGCCCCAATAGTTGGAGGATTGGGACGCCTTGCGTCTTCAACCTTCGTACATTCCCATAAAACTTATGAGTTTATGTAGTCTCACCAAATTTATATTCTATCATCTTGCAATAAGGTCTTAGATATCACATATATCTCGTACCTTGATTATTTCTGAAAACTAAATTTTCAGCTCCTTACTTTTCAAACAGATTTGAACTTCAAGTTTCACGGAGACAAGATAACTTTAGGTACTAATTGAAACCATAGCTCTCTGAATCAACAAAGTGAGTTTCACTAAATGTTTGCAATAGGACTTAATCACTTCTTGATTCATTAACAATACGGTACTAATCCGTAAAGTTTCTAGTCAGATTTTAACAGTATTTCTATCTCAATTATAAGACTAGCGCATAGTAGTAAACGGATGCCAATACTACAAAATTAATTCAAAATACTACTCAGACTATGTTTATGATAATTAGTTCATGTTTTAATCTAATTACTAATGAACTCCCACTTAATACAACATCCCTCATAGTTGTAAAGTGGTACACGATCCAAATCCACTACACCAAAACCGATCATCACGTGAGATGATGTAGTTTCAATGGTGAACATCAACATGTTGATCATATCATCCATATGACTCGTGTTCAACCTTTCGGTTTCCGTTGTCCCGAGGCCATGTCTCGTACATGCTAGGCTCGTCAAGCAAACCCAAGTATTCTCGCGTGTGCAACATGGCTTACACCCGTTGTATATGAATCGTTGAATCTATCACATCCGATCATCACGAGATGCTTTGAAACGACGAATCGTTACAACGGTGCATACGAGGGGAGAACACTTTATTATCTTGATATTAATGTGAGGGATCATCTTATAATGCTACCGTCGCGATCTAAGCAAAATAAGATGCATAAAAGGATTAACATCACATGCAGTTCATATGTGATATGATATGGCCCTTTTGTCTTTGCGCCTTCGATCTTCATCTCCAAAGCACGGACATGATCTCCATCATCAACGGGCATGATCTCCATCATCGTCGGCGTAGCGTCAAGGTTCATGGTGCCGGCTTCATGGTTGTTCACCTCATGTAGCAACTATTACAACTACTTTGAAATACTACTCAACATGAAATTTAAAGACAACCATAAGGCTCCTGCCGGTTGCCACAATACAATAATGATCATCTCATACATATTCATCATCATATTATGGCCATATCACATCACCAAACCCTGCAAAAACAAGTTAGACGTCTCTAATTTGGTTTGCATATTTTACGTGGTTTAGGGTTTTCGATATAGATCTAATCTACCTACGAACATGAACCACAACGTTGATACTAATGTTGTCAATAGAAGAGTAAATTGAATCTTTACTATAGTAGGAGAGACAGACACCCGCAAAGCCTCTTATGCAATACAAGTTGCATGTCGAACGAGGAACAAGTCTCATGAACGTGGTCATGTAAAGTTAGTCCGAGCCGCTTCATCCCACTATGCCATAAAGATGCAAAGTACTCAACTAAAGATAACAAGAGCATCAACGCCCACAAAACCATTGTGTTCTACTCGTGCAACCATCTATGCATAGACACGGCTCTGATACCACCGTAGGATAACGTTGCATAGAAAACAAAAATTTTCCTACCGCGAACACGCAATCCAAGCCAAGATGCAATCTAGAAGACGGTAGCAACGAGGGGATGATCAAGACTAACCCTTGAAGAGATTCCAAAGCCTATAAGAGTAGGCTCTTATTGCTGCGGTAGACGATCACTTGCCGCTTGCAAAAGCGCGTAGAAGATCTTGATCACGATCGGTTCCGGCGCCACGAACGGGCAGCACCTCCGTACTCGGCCACACGTTCGGTTGTTGATGAAGACGACGTCCACCTCCCCGTTCCAGCGGGCAGCGGAAGTAGTAGCTCCTCTTGAATCCGACAGCACGACGGCGTGGTGTCGGTGGTGGTGGAGAAGTCCGGCGGAGCTTCGCTAAGCGTGCGGGAACTATAGAGGAGAGAGGGGGCGGCTAGGGTTTGGGAGGGGGTCGCCGGCCATCTAGTGGTGCGGCCACCTTGTGGTGCTTGGGGTGGCCGGCCCCCTCCCCTTGGCCCCTCATTATATAGGTGGAACCCCAAGAGGTGGTGTCCAAGTCTTCGAATAAGACCCGAACCAAAACCTTCCATAGGAGGGGAAACCTAGCCCAACTAGGACTCCCACCCAAAGGTGGGATTTCCACCTCCCATGTGGGGTTGGCCGGCCCCCTATGGTGGAGTCCACTTGGGACTCCACCCCATCTAGGGCTGGCCGGCCATGGAGGTGGAGTCCCTTGTGGACTCCACCTTCCTTGGTGGTTTCTTCCGGACTTTTCTAGAACCTTCTAGAACCTTCCATAGAACCTTCCGCGACATTTTATTCACATAAAATGACATCCTATATATGAATCTTATTCTCCGGACCATTCCGGAACTCCTCGTGATGTCCGGGATCACATCCGGGACTCCGAACAAATATTCCAACTCCATTCCATATTCAAGTTCTACCATTTCAACATCCAACTTTAAGTGTGTCACCCTACGGTTCGCGAACTATGCGGACATGGTTGAGTACTCACTCCGACCAATAACCAATAGCGGGATCCGGAGATCCATAATGGCTCCCACATATTCAACGATGACTTTAGTGATCGAATGAACCATTCACATATATTACCAATTCCCTTTGTCTCGCGATATTTTACTTGTCCGAGGTTTGATCTTCGGTATCACTCTATACCTTGTTCAAACTCGTCTCCTGACAAGTACTCTTTACTCGTACCGTGGTATGTGGTCTCTTATGAACTTATTCATATGCTTGCAAGACATTAGACGACATTCCACCGAGAGGGCCCGGAGTATATCTATCCGTCATTGGGATGGACAAATCCCACTCGTTGATCCATATGCCTCAACTCATACTTTCCGGATACTTAATCCCACCTTTATAGCCACCCATTTACGCAGTGGTGTTTGGTGTAATCAAAGTACCTTTCCGGTATAAGTGATTTACATGATCTCATGGTCATAAGGACTAGGTAACTATGTATCGAAAGCTTATAGCAAATAACTTAATGACGAGATCTTATGCTACGCTTAATTGGGTGTGTCCATTATATCATTCACACAATGATATAACCTTGTTATTAATAACATCCAATGTTCATGATTATGAAACTAATCATCCATTAATCAACAAGCTAGTTTAAGAGGCATACTAGGGACTTCTTGTTTGTCTACATATCACACATGTACTAATGTTTCGGTTAATACAATTATAGCATGATATATATACATTTATCATAAACATAAAGATATAAATAATAACCACTTTATTATTGCCTCTAGGGCATATCTCCTTCAATTACATCAAACGCCACTGCGTAAATGGGTGGTTATAAAGGTGGGATTAGGTATCCGGAAAGTATGAGTTGAGGCATATGGATCAACAGTGGGATTTGTCCATCCCGATGACGGATAGATATAATGTGGGCCCTCTAGGTGGAATGTGGTCTAATTAGCTTGCAAGCATATGAATGGTTCATAAGAGACCACATACCACGGTACGAGTAAAGAGTACTTGTCAGAGACGAGGTTGAACAAGGTATCGTGATACCGATGATCAAACCTCGGACAAGTAAAATATGGCGTGACAAAGGGAATCAGTATCGTATGTAAATGGTTCAATCGATCACTAAGTCATCGTTGAATATGTGGGAGCCATTATGGATCTCCAGATCCCGCTATTGGTTATTGGTCGGAGAGAAGTCTCTACCATGTCTGCATAGTTCGCGAATCGTAGGGTGACACAGTTAAGGTTTTATGTCGTTTGAGTAGATATGGATTATGGAATGGAGTTCGAAGTTTTGTTCGGAGTCTCGGATGGGATCCAGGACATCACGAGGAGTTCCGGAATGGTCCGGAGAATAAGATTCATATATAGGAAGTCATTTTATAAGTTTGAAAATGATCCGGTGCATTTATGGAAGGTTCTAGAAGGTTCTAGAAAAGTCCGGAAGAAAGGCACTATGGAAGGTGGAGTCCCGGAGGGACTCCACAAGCTTGGCTGGCCAACCCTAAGGGGAGGAGTCCCAGGTGGGCTCCACCTGAGGTGGCCGGCCACCCCACCTCAAGGAAAGGTGGGAGTCCCACCTTGAGTAGGACTCCCATTGATAACGCGTGAAGCACACGTCCGTTGGGAACCCCAAGAGGAAGGTGTGATGCGTACAGCAGCAAGTTTTCCCTCAGTAAGAAACCAAGGTTATCGAACCAGTAGGAGTCAAGGAACACGTGAAGGTTGTTGGTGGAGGAGTGTAGTGCGGCGCAACACCGGTGAAACCGGCGCCAACATGGAACCTGCACAACACAATCAAGATACTTTGCCCCAACGTAACGAGTGAGGTTGTCAATCTCACCGGCTTGCTGAAAACAAAGGATTAAACGTATAGTGTGGAAGATGATGTTTGTTTGCAAAGAACAAGTAGAGAACAATGATTGCGGTAGATTGTATTCAGATGTAAAAGAATGGACCGGGGTCCACAGTTCACTAGTGGTGTCTCTCCAATAAGATAAATAACATGCTGGGTGAACAAATTACAGGCGGGCAATTGACAAATAAAGTTTCAATACATATCATGATGATCACTATGAGATTTAATCAGGGCATTACGACAAAGAACATAGACCGCCATCCAGCATGCATCTATGCCTAAATAGTCCACCTTCAGGTTAGCATCCGCACCCCTTCCAGTATTAAGTTGCAAACAACGGACAATTGCATTAAGTATGGTGCGTAATGTAATCAACACAAATATCCTTAGACAAAGCATTGATGTTTTATCCCTAGTAGCAACAAGCACATCCACAACCTTAGAACTTTCACGTCATCTGTCCCGCATTCAATGGAGGCATGAACCCACTATCGAGCATAAATACCCCTCTTGGAGTTACAAGTATCAACTTGGCTAGAGCCTCTACTAGCAACGGAGAGCATGCAAGAACATAAACAACACATATATGATAGATTGATAATCAACTTGACATAATATTCTATATTCATCGGATCCCGCCAAACACAACATGTAGCATTACAAATAGATGATCTTGATCATGTTGGGCAGCTCACAAGATCTAAACATGATAGCACAAGAGGAGAAGACAACCAACTAGCTACTTGCTATGGACCCATAGTCCAAGGATGAACTACTCACGCATCAATCCGGAGGCGGGCATGATGATGTAGAGCCCTCCGGTGATGATTCCCCTCTCCGGCAGGGTGCCGGAGGCCATCTCCTGAATCCCCCGAGATGGGATTGGCGGCGGCGGCGTCTCTGGAAGTATTTCCGTATCGTGGCTCTCGGTAATAGGGTTTTCACGACGAAGAGTATAAGTAGGCGGAAGGGCAGCGCAGGGGGCGGCACGAGGGCCCCACACCATAGGGCGGTGCGGGGCCCACCCTGGTCGCGCGGCCCTGTGGTGTGGGCGCCTCGTCGCCCCACTTCGTATCCCCTCCGGTCTTCTGGAAGCTTCGTGGAAAAATAAGACCCTGGGCGTTGATTTCGTCCAATTCCGAGAATATTTCCTTTGTAGGATTTACTGAAACCAAAAACAGCGAGAAAACAGCAACTGGCGCTTCGGCATCTTGTTAATAGGTTAGTGCCGGGAAATGCATAATAATGATGTAAAGTATGTATAAAACATGTGAGTATTGTCATAAAAGTAGCATGGAACATAAGAAATTATAGATACGTTGGAGACGTATCAAGCATCCCCAAGCTTAGTTCCTACTCGCCCTCGAGTAGGTAAACGATAACAACAATAATTTCCGAAGTGACATGCTACCAACATAATCTTGATCAACATTATTGTAAAGCATATGAGATGAATGGAGTGATCCGAAGCAATAGATTGCTAACAAAGAGATAATGACTAAACAAATGAATCATATAGCAAAACTTTTCATGAATAGTACTTTCAAGACAAGTATCAAAAAGACTTGCATAAGAGCTAACTCATAAAGCAATAGATTCAAAGTAGAAGGCATTGAAGCAACACAAAGGATGATTAAGTTTCAGCAATTGCTTTCAACTTGTAACATGTATATCTCATGGATAATTGTCAACATAGAGTAATATAACAAGTGCAATAAGTAATCATGTAAGAATCAATGAACATAGTTGACACAAGTGTTTGCTTCTAAGATAGAAAGAAGTAGGTAGACTGACTCAACATAAAGTAAAAGAATGGCCCTTCGCAGAGGGAAGCATGGATTACTATTTTTGTGCTAGAGCTTTTGTTTTGAAAACATAGAAACAATTTTGTCAACGGTAGTAATAATTCATATGTGTTTTTTTTTGAAACCTCTAATAGTAGGAAAGGCTCCTACTGCTTTATATATTAATCAAATATGAAAGTGACCCTTGGGGGGTCAGCTGTACAGGTTATTTACAGACCTATGGACTTTGCCATAGGGGGGGGGGGGGGAGGGGGTCTATCTATGAAGATTACAATGTAGCAGTAAAGCTGTTTATAAAACGGTGCAGATCCTCTTTTGCTCTATGTATTAATTCATATGTGTTATGCATAATACTTCCTACAAGTTGCAAGCCTCATGCA
This sequence comes from Lolium rigidum, assembly GCF_022539505.1. NCBI lineage: Eukaryota > Viridiplantae > Streptophyta > Magnoliopsida > Poales > Poaceae > Lolium > Lolium rigidum. The sequence continues at coordinate 237,900,623 of NC_061510.1, read as the reverse complement.
TAGAATACCAATAGTGCCCGCACCTTGTCCTAATTAGCTTGGATTTACATGGATTATCATTGCATAACATATGTTTCAACCAAGTGTCACAAAGGGGTACCTCTATGCCGCCTGTACAAAGGTCCAAGGAGATCAATCGCATTTGATTTCTCGTTTTTAATAGATCTCAACTTAGGACATCCATACCGGGACAACATAGACAACAGATAATGGAATCCTCTTTAATGCATAAGCATTCAACAACAAATAATATTCTCATAAGAGATTGAGGATGAATGTCCAAACTGAAAACTTCCACCATGATACATGGCTTTGGTTAGCGGACCAATGTTCTTCTCTAACATATGCATGCTCAAACCATTTGATCATGATAAATCACTCTTACTTCAGACAAGACGAACATGCATAGCATCTCACATGATATCCAACAAAGGTAAAAAGTTGATGGCGTCCCCAGAAACATGGTTACCGCTCAACAAGCAACTTATAAGAACTAAGACACATAGCTACATATTCATCACCACAATAGTTTTTAAGCTATTTTCCCATGAGCTATATATTGCAAAGATAAATGAATGAAATTTTAAAGGTAGCACTCAAGTAATTTACTTTGGAATGGCAGTAAAAATACCACATAGTAGGTAGATATGGTGGACACAAATGGCATGGTTTTTGGCTCAAGGTGTTTGGATGCATGAGAAGCATTTCCTCTCAGTACAAGGCTTTGGCTAGCAAGGTTGTTTGAAGCAAATACAAGTATGAACAGGTACAACAAAACTTACACAAGAACATATTGCAAGCATTATAAGACTCTACACTGTCTTCCTTGTTGTTCAAACACTTCACCAGAAAATATCTAGACCTTAGAGAGATCAATCATGCAAACCAAATTTCAACAAGCTCTATGGTAGTTTTCCACTAATAGATTAAACTACATGATGCAAGAGCTTAAACATGATCTATGAGAGCTCAAAACAATTGCCAAGTATCAAGTTATTCCAAACCATATGAAGCATTTTCTGATTCCAACCAAATAGCAATCAACGAAGCAATTTTCAGCCTTCGCCATGAACATTAAAGCACAACTAAGAACACAAGTGTTCAAATGAAAAAGCGGAGCGTAGTATCTCCAATACAAGGATTGCGGGATCCAACTTTATTCAAACCAAAAAAAAAACAAAAACAAACAGACGCTCCAAGTAAAGAACATAAGATGTGATGGAATAAAAATATAGTTTCACTAGAAGTGACCTGATAAGTTGTCGATGAACAAGGGGATGCCTTGGGCATCCCCAAGCTTAGATGCTTGAGTCTTCTTAAAATATGCAGGGATGAACCACCGGGGCATCCCCAAGCTTAGACTTTTCACTCTTCTTGATCATATTGTATCATCCTCTTCTCTTGACCCTTGAAAACTTCTTCCACACCAAACTTAAAGCAAACTCATTAGAGGGTTAGTGCATAATCAAAAATTCATATATTCAGAGGTGACATAATCATTCTTAACACTTCTGGACATTGCACAAAGCTACTGAAAGTTTATGGAACAAATAAATCCATCCAACATAGCAAAAAGAGGCAATGCGAAATAAAAGGCAGAATCTGTCAAAACAGAACAGTCCGTAAAGACGAATTTTCCGAAGGCACTTAACTTGCTCAAACGGAAAAACTCAAAACTAATGAAAGTTGCGTACATATCTGAGGATCACGCACGTAAATTGGCAGATTGTTTTGATTTTTCTACAGAGAGATCTACGCAAATTCGTGACAGACGACAAATCTGTTTACGCGCAGCAATCCAAATCTAGCATCAACTTTAGCATAGAGACTTTACTTGGCACAAAAACATGATAAGGAGAGGTTGCTACAGTAGTAACAACTTCCAAGACTCAACAATACAGTAGTAAAATAAAACATGGGTTATCTCCCAAGAAGTGTTTTTCTTTAACGCCTTTCAGCTAGGCGCAGAAAGTGCAAATCAAGTATTATCAAGAGAAGAAGCATCAACATCATAATTTGTTCTAATAATAGAATCAAAAGGCAATTTCATTCTCTTTCTAGGGAAGTGTTCCATACCTTTCTTGAGAGGAAATTGATACTTAATATTTCCTTCTTTCATATCAATAACAGCACCAACGAGTTCGAAGAAAGGGTCTTCCCAAGACAATAGGACAAGATGCATTGCATTCAATATCCAAGACAACAAAATCAACGGGGACAAGGTTATTGTTAACCGTAATGCGAACATTATCAATCCTCCGCAAAGGTTTCTTTAGAGAATTATCAGCAAGATTAACATCCAAATAACAATTTTTCAATGGTGGCAAGTCAAGCATATCATAAATTTTCTTAGGCATAACAGAAATACTTGCACCAAGATCACATAAAGCATTACATTCAAAATCATTGAATTTCATCTTAATGATGGGCTCCCAACCATCTTCCAACTTCCTAGGAATAGAAGCTTCAAGTTTTAATTTCTCTTCTCTAGCTTTAATGAGAGCATTTGTAATATGTTTTGTAAAGGCTAAATTTATAGCACTAGCATTAGGACTTCTAGCAAGTTTTTGTAAGAACTTTATAACTTCAGTAATATGACAATCATCAAAATCTAAACCATTATGATCTACGACATTCGAAAAATTTCAGCACTATTATCACAAACAGTTTCAAGCAGTTTCAGACAATTTTGCACGCTTTGCACTAGGAGTAGAAACATTGCCAACACCAATTATTTTACCATTGATAGTAGGAGGTGTAGCAACATGTGAAGAATCAACATTACTAGTGGTGGTAATAGTCCAAACTTTAGCTACATTATTCTCTTTAGCAAGTTTTTCTTTTTCTTCTCTATCCTACCTAGCATGCAATTCAGCTAACATTCTAATATTATCATTAATGCGAACTTGGATGGCATTTGTTTTAGCAAACCTAGCATATTTAACTTCCTCAGGCATAACTTTCAGTTTTAAAAGATCAACATCAAGAGCAAGACTATCAACCTTAGAAGCAAGAACATCAATTTTACCAAGCTTTTCTTCAACGAGTTTTATTAAAAGCGGTTTGTGTACTAATAAATTCTTTAAGCATGACTTCAAGACCAGAGGGCACACTCTTATTATTGTTGTAAGAATTACCATAAGAATTACCATAACCACTACCATTATTAGAAGGATATGGCCTATAGTTGTTGTTACCATAATTATTCCTATAAGCATTGTTGTTGAAATTATTATTCTTAATGAAATTCACATCAACATTTTCTTCTTGAGCAACCAATGAAGCTAATGGAACATTATTAGGATCAATATGAGATCTACCATTTGCAAGCATAGACATAATAGCATCAATCTTATCACCCAAACAAGAGGTTTCTTCAACAGAATTTACCTTCTTACCTTGAGGAGTTCTTTCAGTGTGCCATTCAGAGTAATTGATCATCATATCATCAAGAAGCTTTGTTGCGGCGCCTAAGGTGATGGACATAAAAGTACCTCCAACAGCTGAATCCAATAGGTTCCTTGAGGAAAAATTCAATCATGCATAAAAGGTTTGGATGATCATCCAAGTAGTTATTCCATGGGTAGGGCAATTCTTTACCAAAGATTTCATTCTCTCCCATGCTTGAGCAACATGTTCATTATCAAATTGCTTAAAATTCATAATGCTACTTCTCAAAGATATAATCTTAGCAGGGGGATACTATTTACCAATAAAAGCATATTTACATTTAGTCCATGAATCAATACTATTCTTAGGCAAAGAAAGCAACCAATCTTTAGCTCTTCCTCTTAATGAGAAAGGAAACAATTTTAGTTTTATAATATCACCATCTATATCCTTATACTTTTGCATTTCACAAAGTTCAACAAAATTATTAAGATGGGCAGTAGCATCATCAGTACTAACACCAGAAAATTGCTCTCTCATAACAAGATTCGGTAAAGAAGGTTTAATCTCATAAAATTCTGCTGTAGTAGCAGGTGGAGCAATAGGAGTACTTATAAAATCATTATTATTTGTGCTAGTGAAATCACACAACTTAGTATTTTCAGGAGTACCCATTGTAGCAGTAATAAAAGTAAACTAAGCAAATAGAATAAAGTAAAGTAAAGACAAGTAACTAATTTTTTTTGTGTTTCGATATAGAGAAAGTAAACATGACAGAAAGTAAAGCAACTAATTTTTTTTGTGTTTTTGATATAAAGCAAACAAGACAGTAAATAAAATAAAGTAAAGCAAGACAATAAACAAAGTAAAGAGATTGGATGTGGAAGACTCCCCTTGCAGCGTGTCTTGATCTCCCCGGCAACGGCGCTAGAAAAAGAGCTTGATAACGCGTGAAGCACACGTCCGTTGGGAACCCCAAGAGGAAGGTGTGATGCGTACAGCAGCAAGTTTTCCCTCAGTAAGAAACCAAGGTTATCGAACCAGTAGGAGTCAAGGAACACGTGAAGGTTGTTGGTGGAGGAGTGTAGTGCGACGCAACACCAGTGAAACCGGCGCCAACATGGAACCTGCACAACACAATCAAGATACTTTGCCCCAACGTAACAGTGAGGTTGTCAATCTCACCGGCTTGCTGAAAACAAAGGATTAAACGTATAGTGTGGAAGATGATGTTTGTTTGCAAAGAACGAGTAGAGAACAATGATTGCAGTAGATTGTATTCAGATGTAAAAGAATGGACCGGGGTCCACAGTTCACTAGTGGTGTCTCTCCAATAAGATAAATAACATGCTGGGTGAACAAATTACAGGCGGGCAATTGACAAATAAACACTACAAGAAAAGTTCTGATACACAACGTCTCGAAATCGTCCGCTAAGGGGTATTTTTCGTCGCCTATGGGCCTAACCCGACGATATGGGTTCTGTTGTGGAAACTGCGTCAGGCAAAGTCCTACGACGATTTTTTCGGTCCGTCGCGCTTGGGCGCCCTTCCGCCACGGAAAATCGGACCGTTGCCCAAGTGTTTCCGGGAGCCCGTTGATCGCCGACGTCATGCAAACTGACACGTGGCAGACGCCGTTAACTGGCAGTTAACGGCGTTAACCGGCTGAAACCCCGTGGTAGATGGTAGGCCCACACGAGGCCTGCCACGTCTTAAGCGGGCCGGCTGTGACGCCCCGGAACCGGTACCATGAGGATCGCAGCGAACCCGCCGAAATCCGCACGATATCGATTCAGAGACGCCCTCCGACACGACGTGCGCAACAAATCACACACATGATGCCAGAGGAATTAACACGAGCGGTAACATTACAACAGGATTACAATGGAGCCCACAAGAAACATATATTACAAGAACGACTCCAACGAGTCAAGATACAAATATACAATACAAAGATCCAAATCATACAGAAGATCGAATACGTCCGAGTACGGACAAGATACAAATTGGACTAAGAGTCCCGAAGATAACCGATGGCGTCCATAACCCTGCCCAGGCCAAGCCGGAAGGGTAACCTTGCTAACGTCGTCGTCTCGTACCTGTCAAAGTCGGGCCATCGGTTGCCGACACAAGGGAGGAAGCAAAAGAGAAAGGGAAAAGGCGAGAGTAAGTACCAAGGAACGAACTCCGGCACGTACTTAGCGAGACTAGAAATGGCTATGCTCGCCGAGCGAGTATAAATATATATCGCCTGGGGCTTATGGTAGGTTTAGCGGCAACAAAACTATAACCAATAGAGACACGCTACAACATCCGTCTACTCAGAGAAGATAAGAAAGCGCACAAGGTAATAGATAAATACTACACAAACATAACCCAGCCAAATACACATATCCCCTTCAACAAAGCGAAGAGGCAATGTAAAAGGCACTCAACGGTGGACAAGTTTTATTGGGTATCGGTTGTAGTAATGCTATATTACTACGCAAGTTATTAACAGATTATTAGCAACAAGATAACGGTGTAAGTTGTTCTATGATCAAGCTATACAATTCCAAGTCGTCCATAACCGCGGACACGGCTTATCGATAAGATGTACACCCTGCAGGGGTTGCCCAAATGTAACCATACGCATGCTCGACCCGCTTCTTACGGGCGATGTCTCACAACAAGACCGTTCCCAGTTCAACAAGAAAGTCTAGGGGGCCACCCAACTAAGCTACCCGTGACGAAGTCCGGCCGTACTCCGAGACGGACCCGGAGGTTGCGTAGGCGTCTAGGCGGGCACTAACGGCCAAGCACTAGATAAGTCGTCTAGCAATTATGCGGTGCAAGACAGAAATAAACCACCCGAAGGCAACAGGAAGTAAACACCCGAAGGCAACAATATATAAACATGCATGCGCCAAATAAAACCAAGGCTGTGGCCCCCTTTTCAACTAACTTGAGAAAAGGTAATGGGTGAGGGGGTCCTGATAATCGTCCCCACGCATGGGTAGAGCGCTCAATCTCGGAACAGATAACAAGAACTCGGGTCCTAGGGGACATTAGCGAGTCAAAGTTCCGATGCTTTCGCAAAGGGGCTCACAGATGCCTCTGCTTACAATTTTAGTTGTTAACAAATAAGTAAAGCATGTGTATCTCCAACAACTGATATATCATGTGATAACCTCCCAACAACCCAACATATCCCGATAACAGATCGAGATAAACAACAGAGCCTAAACACGCCTACGACTCGCAAGGCTCAAACATCAAGCAACGGCTATGGATAAGGAATGATATATATAGGATTATTATGGCAAACAAGTGGAATAGGACACGTGACTCGATAAAGAATCGCAACATAAGGATAGCAGTGCGAGGGAGAGAGTAAATAGGTGAAGAGAGAGGGCTCGCCTGTGAAAAGCTGCAGAAGCACTTGTCGGAGAACTCGTCGTATCTCACAACACCACTTCGCGATCCTATCCGGGAAGAAGCAAATGCTGGGACAAACAACGGGTGCAAGTCTTACTACTACGGATAAAGAACCGGCATGATCAAAATGGTATGCATGGCATGGCAATTATGATGCGATGCAACTTATCCAATTTAACCGGAGTCGGAACCCCGGACAAGCAAATTAGGTTGGAGTTGCATTTTCTACCGTCAAAGTTAATGGTTGATTAGCATGGTATAACATGGCAACGGTGCACTACTTCAATATTAAACGGAGCGGGGAAACCTTAGGTGGATATCCGAAATACTCCGCAAATATGTTAGGTATACATGCACAACTATCAACGCGCGTCATGATGCGAGATGCAAACAGATGAACGGATGGCATATTCATGTTCCTTGTGTTTTTCTGATCAAATTTCATATATAAAACATTTTATTTCGAGTAACAAATTTAGAGATATGATTTTTGCAAGAACTACACAATTCCTGCAAAACAAAACAGAAACGAATGGGGCTGAACCTGCGCTATTTCTGGGCCAGATCTAGCCAGCTTCGGTGTCAGATTGAGCTGGGCCGCACCGGGCGTTGATCTGAGCCGGAGGACTTGGGCCGAGGCCCATTAGTGGCGCTAGATCTAAATCAAGGAATTCAGAGAGCAAAAAGATGGCTTAATTAGCCTGATTCGGAAATTGAACTCATGATCTCTTGGACCAGGAGCGTGCAGCTTACCACTGCTCTGCTGTTCAGGACATGTTTAGAGGAGGACGTGGAGGAAGTTGAACCAAACAGTGACGGTGATGAATCTTCGAAAGCTGCAACCATGGCGGGGAGGGTTCTGGTCGACCACGGCCTGACGGTTCGGGGCGAACTGGGGCAAGCCACTAGGCTTCGGGGGAGCGCCTCGTTTTGGGGAGCCAGGACGTGGCCGTGCGGAGTCCAAACGGTCGCCGGAGTGCCGCCGGCGAGGAGCTCCTGCGGCAGTATGGTGATGGTCAACGGCGGCAAAACAAAATAGAGGAAGAATGAGGCGCGTAAGAGGCTCAGGAGACGCACCACTTTACCAGGAGCATGGTGGTGTGGTCAAGGTCGCCGGAGGATGGCCGGAGTGGCCGGAATCGAGGATTATCTCGCCGGCGTCGGAGAGGGAATCGGCGATTTTACGGGCGATTGGAGAGGTTCCAGTTCGATTCCTCGCATGAGGATGGAGAGGACGACGAGGCGCATCCGCCGGTGGTCTCAGCTCTGCGAGGGGTGGCCTGGTTCGACGGTGCCATGGAGGGGAAGGTGCGGTCCTGGTTTGCTCGCTTACAGAGAAGGAAAGAAAGGAAAAGAGAAGGAAGGAGGTGGCGGCGCGAGGAGGAAGGAAGAAGGAGGGCGCTAGGGTTTGCCCACGCGCTGGCGGCGGCTTAAAAGGGAGAGGAGGCGCAGCGTGGGTGCGGTGGTTGGGAGGGTGACGTGAGACACGAGAGAGTCACGCCTCCTGCGTGCTCCGTTGGAGAAGATGACAACGAGGAGAGGCTCCTCTTGAAGGGGTACGGGCCAGGTGGAGATGGGCCAGAGAGAGAGGAGAAGATGGGCCACCGGGAAGAAAAAGAAGAGGGGAGGGAATGGGCCAGGAAAGAGAAAGGAGCCCAGGAGAGGGGATAGAGTTTCTTTTGATTTAAAAACCAGAATTGAAAACCTTTTGAAACCAAACAAGACATCACCAATTTTATTTTGAATTCTTAAATCACTGAAAATAATTTTGTTTGTTTGATACCTTTATAGTTTAGGGTTTTACTTTAAAAGAAAGGACAAGGGGGACGGTTTATTATAAAACCAATATGAGAGGGAAACCGAAATAATTTTTATTTAAAAATTACTTTTATTTTATGAAAACTTGTGGATGATATGATGCATGATGCATGATGATGCACAAAAGAAAAAGGAACAAACAAATCTAATAGGGGTACTACCCGGGGCCGTTACACCGGCCCATTAAGTTTGCGGGCCGGGCCAGCTGACTTAGTTTGACCGGTCAACTATATAGCTGGGCTGGTCCATTAGTTACGTGGGTCGGGCCTAACCTCTAAGGTTGACTGGTCAAAACTTTAATGGGCCGGCCCACTAAGCATGTGGGCCGGCCGAATGCACTCGTTTGACCGGTCAACGAGCAAAAGGGCCGGCCCACAAGACATGTGGGACCCACTTTCTCGTTATCGGGCCGGCCCATTTACAAAGTGGGGTCCACATTAAAGCAACTGGGCCGGCCCAAGAAGTTAGTGGGCCGGCCCAATTAGCATGTGGGTCCCACTTTCCTGCTATCGGGCCGGCCCATTTAGTACGTGGGGTCCACATTAGATCAAATGGGCCGGCCCAACAAGCCAGTGGGCCGGGCCAAAAGCACCGGTGGGTCCCACTTTCCTGTTAAAGGGCCAGCCCATTTAGTATGTGGGGTCCACCATATAGCAAGTGGGCCGGCCCAACAAGATAGTGGGCCGGGCCATAAACACAGGTGGGTCCCACTTTCCTGCTAAAGGGCCGGCCCATTTAGTATGTGGGGTCCACCATATAGCAAGTGGGCCGGCCCAACACGCTAGTGGGCCGGGCCAAAACACTGGTAGGTCCCACTTTCGTCTTAAAGGGCCGGCCCATTTAGTATGTGGGGTCCACTATATAGCAAGTGGGCCGGCCCAACAAGATAGTGGGCCGGGCCAAAAACACTGGTGGGTCCCACTTTCGTCTTAAAGGGCCGGCCCATTTAGTATGTGGGGTCCACCACAAAAGCAATTGGGCTGGCCCAACTAGGTAGTGGGCCGGCCCAGTAGTGGGTGGGGTCCACCTTAAAGCAAGTGGGCCGGCCCAATTAGAGTGTGGGGTCCACAGTAAATCAAATGGGCTGGCCCAATAAGTAAGTGGGCCAGCCTGTTTAGTTGCTGTTTATATGCCGGCGTAAAAGGCGCTTTAGGATTTTGCGGGCGGCACGTATGTGATTTCGCTTAATTGGGCCGTTTAAGGGATGGGAATTCGTGATTTAGATGCGAGAATATTTACGCAGCATTGATTTACGTCGGATAGCCTCACTTACCACAAGCACCAAAGAAAAAATGCGCGAAAGAACTATAAAAACTAACTAAATATTACATCACCGCAAGGCTTTGAAAAAATATTACGGAACCCGGAGAAATTGAATGGTAATTAAACCTAGCAATACAATGAAGCGATCCGGCAATCTTTTAAGTTGTCCATGCAGCACCTATATCTGAAACAAAGACATTACAAGTTAAGACAGCAACAATGGAAACGCAAAGACACTACAATATTGTTTGCCAAAGAATTTGGAACTCATCATTTCGTCGTTATAACAAGATCATTGTAATGCGCACAATAAGCAAACAAAGAGTGCATGCCGCATACCAACAACCAATATAACAGAGCATGTTAGAATGAAACAAGCAGACTTACTACTGTCGAGTCCCATGCAAACCAACATGTTCGGGGAGTACAAAATTGGCATGAACAACATAGTAGCAGGCTATAAATTTTGTAACAACGACCGAGCAAGATGAAGTTATGATGGCTACATCTACAGAGCAGGGAATGTAAACCAAAAATAGAAGTTACGATGGCAAAAGCTAAAGAGGAGGGAATGTGAACCAACATGTGCCAAGTGCAATTACTTAATTTTGGCCGTGAACTAAATAATACTCCCGAACTTATAGTGAAGGGGATGCAAATCAAGATGTTTCGGGATATAAACTTGTAATGAGCAACACATAGAGGATAGTTAATGCCGGAGCTTAGGATGGACCAGATACGTAATATAGTGGGATCACCCGTGAACTTGTATAAGAGGGAATGCAAACCAATATGTTCAGCTTTCCATATGTGAGCGTCATGCCAAGTCAGAGAAACAAGTCAATAATGCAGCTTTTGAAGAACAAGATGGCACGCAAAATTATTATCTAGTAGTATGACAAGTTTATTTGTACTACAGGCTAGATAGCAGAGTGATAGCATGCCAAACTAAGTCCTTACTTTGTTAGCTTACAATGAACTAGATACAAAACAATGGCATCACCCGTAGTACAGGGAATGCAAGCCAACATGTTCATGGAGTAAAAAATTGGCACAAACAACATAGTAGCAGGCCATAATTTTTGTAACAACGACCGAGCAAGATAAAGTTATGATGGCTAGATCTACAGAGCAGGGAATGTAAACCAAATATAGAAGTTACGATGCCAAAAGCTATAGAGCAGGGAATGCGAACCAACATGTGCAATTACTTAAAATTGGCCATGAACTAAATAATAGCAGGATGTTACTATAATACCTATAATTTTTGTAACAACGACCGAGCAAGATAGAAGTTATGATGGCTACATCTACAGAGCAGGGAATGCAAACCAAAATGTTCAATCGCTTAAAGTTAGCAATGAAGTAGAAAATAGCAACGTGTTACGGTCATAGCTAGGAATGAACTAAAAGAGCTTCAGACAAACAAGCATCTGAACCCAGAACATGGCGCTAAAACAAGGGACTTACATTAGGAGAAGCACTCGTGGGAGTCACAGCAGATCTTCCCGGGGTTGATAGATCCGGTGATGAAGTACGCTACATGTGCTACTTGGGGTTGGAGAGACGGCCATTACACTTCATGATTACTCATCTCATCCGCAAAAACGTAACGGCGCGTCGTTAGCACAAACAGGTTCCCCCAAGATTAAACAAGAACTTGCGGGCAAGCAATAGAAAAGCGACGAGTAGAAGAGTTTAGATCATGCACGGCGCCGGTGAAGCAGATCCGGTTCGTGCACGGCGGTGTCGGTGAGCAAGATCCGATGCGGTGGACGACGGATCCGGCGAAGCGGCTCCGGTGGGGTGGACGATACCGCAGCTGAAGCGACTACGGTAGACTGCTAGATGAGCATATGGTTTCGAGGTTCGGCGGGGATGATCCGATCCGGTTGATGACGGCGTCGATGAAGCGGCTCCGGCAGGCAGCCGGATGACGAGGATCGCGAGGGCTCGGGTAGGCCAGGGAAGTCCGGCGGGGATGTTCGGTGCGGTGGTCGTGGAGGTGGGAGAGAGGGACTTGGGAAGTTCCGGTGGGTGGTCTGAGGGAAATGAATTTTTTTTGGGAGGGTTTCCGGGCTAGGGAGGTGGTGATCCAAAAAATGACGGGCAGACCCCCCACCAACCGACTTTGCTCGTCATCTCCACAGGGGTAGAATGGGAATTTGGAAGCGTGTGAAATTTTTGTATTTTGTAGGCGGGAAGTTTTGCCGCTATGAGATTTTGAATTTCGCTAAGGTCCAAGTATAATGATAAAAAATTGTGAGACCGTACTAGTACCTCTGTTCAAGGCCGAGTGCAAAATCAAATCATCGTCACCTTGAATATTGGTCACTACCATGGCCATGATCTATCTCTGAAATTAGCGTATCCGCTATATCTTGCAAAGTATAATGATAAAAAAATTGTGAGACCGTACTAGTACTTCTATTCTAGGCCGAGTGCAACATCAAATCATCATCACGTTGAAAATTTGTTACCATGATCATGATCTATCTCTGAAATTGGCGCATCCGCTATATCTTTCAAAGTATAATGATAATAAAAATTGTGAGACCATACTAGTACTTCGTTCAAGTTCGAGTGCAACATCAAATCATCATCACGTTGAAAATTTGTTACCATGATCATGATCTACCTCTCGAAAATGGGCGCATCCGCTAAAACTTGCAAAGTATAATGATACAAAATTGTGAGACCGTACTAGTACTTATGTTCAAGGTCGAGTGCAACATCAAATCATCATTACATTGAAAAGTGTGTTACCATGATCACGATCTATCTCTGAATTTGGCGCATCCGCTAAATCTCGCAAAGTATAATGATAAAAAAATTGTGAGACTGTACTAGTACTTCGTTCAAGTTCGAGTGCAACATCAAATCATCATCACGTTGAAAATTTGTTACCATGATCATGATCTATCTCTGAATTTGGCGCATCTGCTAAATCTTGCAAAGTATAATGATAAAGAAGTTGTAAGACAGTAGTAGTACTTCGTTCAAGGTCGAGTGCAACATCAAATCATCATCACGTTGAAAATTTGTTACCATGATCCTCTCGAAAATGGGCGCATCCGCTAAAACTTGCAAAGTATAATGATACAAAATTGTGAGACCGTACTAGTACTTATGTTCAAGGTCTAGTGCAACATCAAATCATCATTACATTGAAAATTGTGTTACCATGATCATGATCTATCTCTGAATTTGGCGCATCCGCTAAATCTCGCAAAGTATAATGATAAAAAAAATTGTGAGACTGTACTAGTACTTATGTTCAAGGCCGAGTGAAGGATCAAATCATCATCATGTTGAAATTTGTTACAACGATCATGACATATCTCTAAAATTGGCGCATCCGCTAAATCTTGCACGTGGCGCATCTCGGTGCGGAGCAACAAGCCGGTGCTATCAAGGTTGAGGCGTCGGTAGCGTCATCGGGCTCTCCTCTTTTGATAGATCTTCTACATGGCGTGGCGCACCGCCCACCGAGAAGCAATCACATGTGAGATCGAGGTGGAGACGTCGCCGGCATCCTCGAGGCGCGACCGCCCTTCTACGAGCCAGAGTCGACTCAAGGTATGAATCCATGCGCTGTCGCGTCCCTTCGCATATGAAGTGGGATGCCTTAGATTTATTGTTCTTCTCTTACGATTATTTCTAGCCGGACATGTGTGCTCTTTCTCTGAATATATTGCTTGAAAAGCTAACCAAGTTACTTAAATTCACTTCGTTCTTAATCTTGCGTGCTAATTTTGTTATTTTTGCCGACGAGTGGTGCGCGCAAGGAAATTTATTTCTGGGTGTGCTCGAGCTGTTAGGCCTAAGTCGAAATCCTCAGCTAAACAAGGCCTCAGCTTAACACATAAAAAGGTGTTCAATCTCGCCCACAATGTCCTCTTCTTTCCTCTTCCTTTATTGGAACTTGTTTTGCAGACAAGGAAAGTGGCACGTGTAATGTGAGTAAAACCCTCTTAGCCAAAATCAGCTACGAGCAAGATTTTATGTATTGTAGATTCCCCAATTGACTCTCATCCCCAATGTAGTCTTTTTTATGTCGGTATAGACTTCTTTACTGGATGTATACTATCGTACATGGCATGCATTTGCCTAATGAGGAGCATTGTATTGCCATTCTAGCCAACCTGATCGATCTGTCAAGCTTCATGCACGAGATGCCATGTTTAATTTACTCCTCGCTCCGATCCATATTTCTTCGTGTAAAATGAATGTGAATCGGAGGGAGTACTCTTCTTAGATAGTACTATACCAATTCAAAAAAAGTACCGTACTACTACATCACAAATGCATCAAAAGAGTACTACATCACAAGACCACCACGGTTGTACTAGTAGAGTTTAATGCTTAACTTCCAAAGGGAATAAGATTACACATATGAACTTTAAACAGGCGCTGTCCGATGTCTGCTTGTTTGGGAGCACAACATAAATAATACTACCCCCGTCCATACATAAGTGACTAAACTTTGTCTGAAGATGGTTTCATCTATATATGTTTTTAGTGTGTAGATACATCCGTATCTTGAAGGAAAAAGGTGAGCCGCTAACTTTTTGAATAGAGTGAGTAATACAATTCGGATAAGCAATGGTGTAGTAAAACAAATACTCCTGCCCATCATAAAACAAAACACAGACCGACTCAAATATATGTACAGATCACAAAAAGGTTTCATCGTAACCCGAACATATACATGCAGAGATGACCGTTTGATCACATAAAACAAAGGTTTCGTGGCATATTTATGCCCCCAAAACAAGCGGACGTAGGACAGCGCCAACGTACTAGCAGCTAGCACTATGGAGCTGCAAGTACAAACAAATGGTGCAGCGACATTTCCACCGGAACGAAAACTAAAAGACATCGGACCAAACAAAAGCTGGGCTATCACTTCTTGCCCAAACAAGCCTTGCTCCTTCATATGCGACTTCCTTTTCTCTTATGGATGTTGAACTTTGAATTAGATGGGTTCCCGACAGCGCGTTCTTTTTCGTGTCCTTGATGTTGCACTCGGATCGGGTCGGTTACTCGTCAGGAAATGAACAAATTGATCAGCAAAAGTCATATGTAAATGAATGCAAAGGTCACATATGAATGACTAACCCGGTCTAACCGAGTAGGGATGTAAAGTGCACCAACGTCTAGCAGAATTGTACTTTCTCCACTCGCCAGTTGCTCATATCTAATTGGAATACTCCCTCCTTTGCCCGTACAACCAGCTCATTTTTGTCCTCAAATACGCGAGTAACCTTACTCGCATGTTTCCAATTGTATGGAAATGATGTGTCAAGGCCAAAAAAGTATCCAATTCAAAATTTATATGACATGTCCATGACTCGTGATCGCCCGTTGATGATCTTGTACCGGCCCATGTTTGTAGGGTGAAGTCTCTTCTAACAGCAAGGGCAACATCTCCATTATGTCCCTTGAAGATGTGAATGTTAAGCATGAATATATCATGCGTCTCATGAGGGCACCGAATATATTTCGGAGCCTTCTTTGCATGGTCAAGCTCAATGATATATCTAGACTTCGTTGGCCAGCACAAAATACCCCCTATGAGAGTTGCCGGTCTACGGTCAATCTCTCGACAAGCATCGGAGTTGATCGAGCTAGAAACTCCCATTCTTTTGAATCTGGTGAGTAGATATGAGCCCGTGCATCGTAACGTTTAGTTGTTATCCAAACAACCGAGAACTTGCCACAATGTGTAAACGGTCCGAGTTGTTTCTCGAACGGAGAATTGAGCCGCTGCTTTCAATTGTGCGATTGCGCCACAATGGTGGTTCCGGTATCGCTGTGAGAACTTGCCTAATTGGATCCCGCACCGATATATACCCACCGGATACATTAGAATGGAGTAGCACCATACCATCGCGGCATCCCGGGACATAGATTTTGGGACCGTTCACTTGAGACGGGATTGCCAGCATCTTCAAGATGGCCGGGTGAAGATCATGCTCTGTGATGAATCGATTGTCCTCGGAGTTGTTGGTGAAAAACCCTAGCAACGGGTTTCCTCCGTTGTGTGACACAGTTAGCTTTCTGAAATAATTGCTTCCCATACATTGCCTCCATGCTTTCTTGGTGCCTGATGCAGCTAGTAAGCAGGTTGGATGGGGAGGAAGCCCGACAAGAATCCGAGAGACTACATCTCCGGGCAGATCGTTGATTGTTGTGGGTGTCCTTCGACCGAAGCCGGTAGGATTATGCAAATCGCACGATGCATCGTCAAAATTATGTAAACAAGCACACCGCATCATCTATTTTTTAAAACAAAATGCAACATCTAATTTGACTAAGCAGCAAAATGCATCATCTAATTCATCATCAAAGTTTCCTAAACCGCACGGTGCATCAACAAAATCAAAATAGTGTAAACAAGCACAATGCACCAGCAAAATCAAAATAATGTAAACAGGACAATGCATCAACAAAATCAAAATAATGTGAACAGCACAATGCATCAGCAAAATCAAAATATTGTAAACAGGACAATGCAATTGTAATCCCGTTGCATAATCAATGAAGCCCTTAATTTGCAAAAAAAAACACCACAAAAATAGGACGCACCAACGGAAGGCAATCTCGCATATACAGTAATAATTGCTAACGTGTCAACACGATTGGAGGAAAAAGAGACCTCTACAGGACCCAAAACGCTGTGGTAACATCAGATGGGGTTAGCTTTGATATAGGTAATAAAATGTAAACAACACAATACATCATCTAAGTTGACAGCAAAATTCTTCAAAGAATCATAAAAATTACCTAAAAGGCTAAAAGAGCAAAATGCATCATCAGAGTAAAATATATGTAAACAGTACAATGCATCATCCAACTTTTGGCTAAACAACAGAGAGCATTAGCTAGGTTGACAGAAGAAAAAAACAAAAAAAACCATGAAAAATTCCTGAAGAGGTGAGTGCATCAGAAAAATTACTACCTAAAAAGCATAATGAATCACCCAAATTACAAAAGAAGCAGAATGCATCATCAAAAATACAAAAACATCTCAATGCATCATCACGTCTGGTTTGGGCAAAAAACCCAATCCACCAGATCTAACCTCATTGCAGTTGGGGAAGGTAGAACTTACAAAGGGGTTGACGAGTCACGATCATATGCAACAAGCGCCGCCTTAGATGAAGTCACCATCCAAGCTCTCGACGCGTTCAAAGCAGCCAGCTTCGAAGCCTCCGACGGTTCTCCCGGCTGCGCCGCCAAAACTCTCGAAGCACGCGCCAAGACTTTCCAACAAAATGCAGCTTCGATACGAGCATTTGCCAGCGCCACAGCGCCCGGGCCCGTCCTAGCCACCGCCTTCGCCTTTGCCTCCGCATCCGCATCCGCTTTACATGTCTCCGCCGATGCATGCAGAGCATCCGTCTCCGCTTTCCATGTATCCGCCGACGCAGTGTAGGCATCGAGCGACGCCGTTTTCATTTCCTAGAAAACCCAGTAAGTTACTCACATTGCAATCCCCAAATTAAGGTTATATCGAACACAATGACCGATGAACCTCTGTACTCGCCGGAGGTTGGAGATGTACACACCTGCGAAGATCGGTCCGGTGGTGCTTGACGGTGGTTGTAACGACCCGGAAAAAACCCCAATATTAGATTTTTCACCAATGCTTGTTTTTCCGTGTCGTTCCAAGTCATCATGGCATCATGCATATTTTTATCCGCAAAATTATTTTATGAAACTTTATTTTTTCACCAAAAGTATTCTCTCCTTTTCATCCCAAAATTAAATCCATATTTTTCTAGTAATTTCTGGTATAAAAACTATTTTTAAAATGTTTTAAAAGCAACCAGAAAAATAAACAGAAAAACATTTTGTTAAATAAAAAAAACAAAAGGAGGAGAAGCTTTCCAACCGGCCAGAGCCAAGAGGCCCAGCCGGCGGCCCAACAACCGCCACAGCCCACTTGGGCAAAACCCTAGGTCCTCCCACCGGCCAGCCTTGGCAATCTTACACTCCACCCCCTCCGCCGCCGGCCACCCCTTCTTTGCAAAACCCCCCTGCAACCTTTCTTTTCCGTTCAAGTCCTCCCACCCCTCACAGCCTCGCTCGAGCCCGAGCCCGAGGCTCCTCTCCTCTTCAACCCGGCGACCACCTATGTTCCGCTACCGTGAGACCCAAACCTTGAACCTATTTTCTAAAATGTGCTATATATCTTGTTGCATTTACAATATCATCATGTGCCGCATCGCATATCATGTGGGTTCGGGTAAATATAGAATCATCTAATTAAATATGGAATTGTGCGGGATTGTTTATCTCTTATCCCGGTTCCATTTAAATTGCGTAGCTCACCCATGCCATGTCCTGCCATGCTAATGAACACTTAACTTTGCCGGTAGAAAATGCAACTCCAACTTTAATTTGTTTGTCCGGGTTCCGATCCCGCTTAATCCGAATAAGTGCATCGCATCATCTTGCTATGTCATGCATATCATCTTGATCATGCTGGATCTTCTTTATCCGTCGTTGTAAGATTGCATCCGTTGTGTGTTCCAGCATTTGCTTCTTCCCGGATAGGATCACGAAGTGGTGCGGTGAGATACGACGAGTTCTCCGGATGTTCCTCGGCAAGCTTTAACAGGCAAGCATTTCCCCTATACTCCTGCCCCTGCAGGAGTCGCTCACCTATTTTATTTTGCCTTCTCTCTCATGCTATCTTTAAGTTGCGTTCTTGTCACGTGTCCTTTCCACTGGTTACCTCAAGCAGCCCATATTGCCACCACCACCTCCTACAGCTATTGTTTGGTTATCGGGTCTGCCTTGCGAGTCGTAGTGCAAGCTAGTGCTGTTTTATCTCGTTACTGTTTTGTTATCTTATTGGGTTATATGTTGGGAAGAATCATGGTTACTTTAGTTGTTGACATTTGTTTAG
Source organism: Lolium rigidum (assembly GCF_022539505.1). Classification (NCBI taxonomy): domain Eukaryota; kingdom Viridiplantae; phylum Streptophyta; class Magnoliopsida; order Poales; family Poaceae; genus Lolium; species Lolium rigidum. The sequence continues at coordinate 237,881,813 of NC_061510.1, read as the reverse complement.
CGGAGGCATCGGTTGGTCAGCTGATCATTTTGTGACGGCTCACTTGTGTTTCTTTATAACTTAGGACCCGAGTTCTTGTTATCTGATCTGAGACTGAGCGCTCTAACCACACGTGGGTATGCTTACCGGGTCTCCCCTCGACCACTGCCGGAATCTACAGCTTTGTCCAGTGGCCACAATTAGTTTCGTAACGTTTTGTTTTTCCCGGGCGTGCAAGCATGTTTCTTTGTGGTCAGATGATATGATGTTACTTTTGGGGACGCCGTGTTGCCTTGTAACCCCGTTGTCTCTTGCGCGCTCGTAGGATGCGGTACGTATTGTTAAGAGGTCATCCTCTAGTGGGCTCTGATCCTCTTAGCCGTAGACGCAAACAGCTAATTCCGATTCGGAGCACGGCCGGACTTCGATACGGGTTAACTTAGTTAGGTGGCTTCCTGGACATTGTTGTAGTGAAGGAGAGTGCGTGTCGTGATATCCACCTGTCGTAAGTGGGTTGATCGTGCGTGTGGGCACATTTGGGCACCCCCGCAGGGTTACAATCTTATCGATAAGCCGCGTCCGCGGTTATGGACGACTTGGAGCTGTATGACTCGACCATAGACAACTTACACCTGTTGTTTCAATACTAATAACTTGCATAGTAAGATAGAACAACTTAAATAATAACTGGTTAAAACTTGACAACCGTGTGAGTGCCTTTGTAAGTACTTCCTTGCGAGGGGGGAACGCATCGGTTGTGTTATGTTTGCGTAGTATAGAACTCGTTAGTTTATGCGCTCTCTCATCCTCTCCGATTAGACGAATGTTGTAGAGTGTCTCTATAGGTTTTTAGTGCTTGCGCGCTGCCGCTTAACCCCACCATATTGCCTATGACGTTCCTCTTGCGTCCTCTAAGTCCCCTGCGTGCCTCAAGTACAAAGGACGACCGGTTGACGAATGCTTATACGTCTTGAAGTCTTGTTAAGTACGAACCCGTACTTATTGCTGCTTCTACGGGATATAACCGGGCAGGTATGAAGATATGTTCGGAGAAGACGACGTTAGCAAGGTTACCCTTCCGGCTTGGCCCAGGCAGGGTTATGGACGCCATTGGTTATCTTCAGGACTCTTAGTCCAATTTGTATCTTGTCCGTACTCGGACGTATTTGATCTTCTGTATGATTTGGATCTTTGTATTGTATATTTGTATCTTGACTCGTTGGAGTCCTTGTTGTTGTAATATATCTATTTCTTGTGGGCTCTATTGTAAATCTGTTGTAATGTTACTACTCGTGTTAATTCCTCTGGCATCACGTGTGTGATTCGTCGCGCACGTCGTGTCGGAGGGCGTCTCTAGATCAATATCGTGTGGATTTCGGCGGGATCGCTGGAATCCTCATGGTACCGGTCCCGGGGCGTCACAAGTTGGTATCAGAGCCTCAGGTTGACGGTACCCCACTAGTCCAGCCTTTAGGATAACCTTGCGAACGGACGTTGTTGAGTTAGAGTGTCAAAACCTATTTTCTGAAAAACTCGTTGGATAGATCTAATTAGCTCTATTTTCTCCTTACCTCTATTCTTTCTCATCTTACCTTTGCGAGTTTTGAGTCTTCTCTCTTATCTGGGTGTTTCTGAGTCTTAGGTTCCGACGTGGGTTGGACGATCTTTTCCCCTCACCTATTAGGTCCGATCTATGGAGGTCTCGATGAAAGCGCATCATCATCAGTGGAACACCGAATTCTTGTTGGTGGTGTCGACCGATCTACATGGAGCAAGAATTCTTGTTAGTGGTGTCGAGGAGATCGACACGTCGCCTGAAGACCCGATAGTTCACCTCTCTCCCCCGTACCTTGAGGTGGAACCTCGGGGCGAGGTTCCTTGTTAGTGGTGTCGTTTGTAACGACCCAGAAAAAAACCCCAATATTAGATTTTTCACCAATGCTTGTTTTTCCGTGTCGTTCCAAGTCATCATGGCATCATGCATATTTTTATCCGCAAAATTATTTTATGAAACTTTATTTTTTCACCAAAAGTATTCTCTCCTTTTCATCCCAAAATTAAATCCATATTTTTCTAGTAATTTCTGGTATAAAAACTATTTTTAAAATGTTTTAAAAGCAACCAGAAAAATAAACAGAAAAACATTTTGTTAAATAAAAAAAACAAAAGGAGGAGAAGCTTTCCAACCGGCCAGGCCAAGAGGCCCAGCCGGCGGCCCAACAACCGCCACAGCCCACTTGGGCAAAACCCTAGGTCCTCCCACCGGCCAGCCTTGGCAATCTTACACTCCACCCCCCTCCGCCGCCGGCCACCCCTTCTTTGCAAAACCCCCCTGCAACCTTTCTTTTTCCGTTCAAGTCCTCCCACCCCTCACAGCCTCGCTCGAGCCCGAGCCCGAGGCTCCTCTCCTCTTCAACCCGGCGACCACCTATGTTCCGCTACCGTGAGACCCAAACCTTGAACCTATTTTCTAAAATGTGCTATATATCTTGTTGCATTTACAATATCATCATGTGCCGCATCGCATATCATGTGGGTTCGGGTAAATAGAGAATCATCTAATTAAATATGGAATTGTGCGGGATTGTTTATCTCTTATCCCGGTTCCATTTAAATTGCGTAGCTCACCCATGCCATGTCCTGCCATGCTAATGAACACTTAAATTTGCCGGTAGAAAATGCAACTCCAACTTTAATTTGTTTGTCCGGGTTCCGATCCCGCTTAATCCGAATAAGTGCATCGCATCATCTTGCTATGTCATGCATATCATCTTGATCATGCTGGATCTTCTTTATCCGTAGTTGTAAGATTGCATCCGTTGTGTGTTCCAGCATTTGCTTCTTCCCGGATAGGATCACGAAGTGGTGCGGTGAGATACAACGAGTTCTCCGGATGTTCCTCGGCAAGCTTTAACAGGCAAGCATTTCCCCTATACTCCTGCCCCTGCAGGAGTCGCTCACCTATTTTATTTTGCCTTCTCCCTCATGCTATCTTTAAGTTGCGTTCTTGTCACGTGTCCTTTCCACTGGTTACCTCAAGCAGCCCATATTGCCACCACCACCTCCTACAGCTATTGTTTGGTTATCGGGTCTGCCTTGCGAGTCGTAGTGCAAGCTAGTGCTGTTTTATCTCGTTACTGTTTTGTTATCTTATTGGGTTATATGTTGGGAAGAATCATGGTTACTTTAGTTGTTGACATTTGTTTAGAGGAGGCATCGGTGGGTCAGCTGATCATTTTGTGACGGCTCACTTGTGTTTCTTTATAACTTAGGACCCGAGTTCTTGTTATCTGTTCTGAGACTGAGCGCTCTAACCACACGTGGGTATGCTTACCGGGTCTCCCCTCGACCACTGCCGGAATCTACAGCTTTGTCCAGTGGCCACAATTAGTTTCGTAACGTTTTGTTTTTTTCGGGCGTGCAAGCATGTTTCTTTGTGGTCAGATGATATGATGTTACTTTTGGGGACGCTGTGTTGCCTTGTAACCCCGTTGTCTCTTGCACGCTCGTAGGATGCGGTACGTATTGTTAAGAGGTCATCCTCTAGTGGGCTCTGATCCTCTTAGCCGTAGACGCAAACAGCTAAGTCCGATTCGGAGCACGGCCGGACTTCGATACGGGTTAACTTAGTTAGGTGGCTTCCTGGACATTGTTGTAGTGAAGGAGAGTGCGTGTCGTGATATCCACCTGTCGTAAGTGGGTTGATCGTGCGTGTGGGCACATTTGGGCACCCCTGCAGGGTTACAATCTTATCGATAAGCCGCGTCCGCGGTTATGGACGACTTGGAGCTGTATGACTCGACCATAGACAACTTACACCTGTTGTTTCAATACTAATAACTTGCATAGTAAGATAGAACAACTTAAATAATAACTGGTTAAAACTTGACAACCGTGTGAGTGCCTTTGTAAGTACTTCCTTGCGAGGGGGGAACGCATCGGTTGTGTTATGTTTGCAGAGTATAGAACTGTTAGTTTATGCGCTCTCTCATCCTCTCTGATTAGACGAATGTTGTAGAGTGTCTCTATAGGTTTTTAGTGCTTGCGCGCTGCCGCTTAACCCCACCATATTGCCTATGACGTTCCTCTTGCGTCCTCTAAGTCCCCTGCGTGCCTCAAGTACAAAGGACGACTGGTTGACGAATGCTTATACGTCTTGAAGTCTTGTTAAGTACGAACCCGTACTTATTGCTGCTTCTACGGGATATAACCGGGCAGGTATGAAGATATGTTCGGAGAAGACGACGTTAGCAAGGTTACCCTTCCGGCTTGGCCCAGGCAGGGTTATGGACGCCACTGGTTATCTTCAGGACTCTTAGTCCAATTTGTATCTTGTCCGTACTCGGACGTATTTGATCTTCTGTATGATTTGGATCTTTGTATTGTATATTTGTATCTTGACTCGTTGGAGTCCTTGTTGTTGTAATATATATGTTTCTTGTGGGCTCTATTGTAAATCTGTTGTAATGTTACTACTCGTGTTAATTCCTCTGGCATCACGTGTGTGATTCGTCGCGCACGTCGTGTCGGAGGGCGTCTCTGGATCAATATCGTGCGGATTTCGGCGGGATCGCTGGAATCCTCATGGTACCGGTCCCGGGGCGTCACAGTGGTGCGTCGGGGACGGGGGAGAACTCGGCGGGGAGAATGGTGGCGCGGCCCAAGACGACGGCGCGGAGAGGGGCGACGGTGCGGTCATCGAACCTCGGCAGACAGTATTTTGTATATATATATGAGAAGAAGAATAAAGTTGGGTCGAATGAGGCAGCGCGACCGGCAGAGTACAACCGAAGGCTACTAGTGCTACCTTGGAGTATTGTAGTAATATAACATAATAAAAATAATGGCCTTGTTTAAACCACTCTTGTCAATGTGGCATCGCGTCCAAATTTAATGCATTATGTGGAAATCGGAATAATGCTGTAAAAACTCTCATACTAGTGTGGTATATAGCATGCACCGACACTTTTCAACAAAATGTCGTCTCCATTTCATAGGAGACTGCTTGCACACTGGGATACGATGCCGACATGACGAAGGGCGCGAAGTATTTTGGAGTATTTCATTCGAGCGGATCGGGGCGACGGTGCGTCTTTGGAGGGAATACCGTGTGGTGTGTCTTTGGAGGGAATACCGTACGTACTTAGGAGTATTTCATTCGAGCAGGCTCGCTTGCACACTGGGATACGATGCTGACATGACGAAGGGCGCAGAAGTTTGCGAAAATGGTTGTACTACCATCCGACCATTAGTTTAATCATTGTGCGATAGCTTACACGAGAAGGAAAAGAGCCGAACAGCTGTGGATAATAAAAGCATTTGGCTCTTCGAGGATCCTTCTTCTACTGCCTTCTCAAAGGAGTACTACTATTGTAATCTTTTTTTGTTTTTCTGGGACCTTCGGGTCCCTTCCCCATTGAAAACTGAAGTGTTTCGAATACATTCGTATGCCTATGTTTCTATTTTTACAAGCAAATAAATAACAAAGGATGATTCAATGCACAAGTTGATCTCATTTTGAATTTTTTTTAAACTTCTTCTATTGTATTCAAATTTGATTAGAAGGAGTCGATCGATTGTACATGCCAATCGTATAGCTTGGTGGGTGGATTAGCATTTGAAGTTTGGTCATTGTGTTCTTGTTTGTTACCACCCTCGCAAGGCACGTCCAAGTATTTCTGTCGGAATTTATGGCATGTATGTAGTTAAATAACCTACATTATTTCAATTATGAGTTTAATTACTAGGCAAAAGCTTAAAAATCCATATATAGTTGCAGATTAAGATGAACAAATCCTTGAACCTATATCTACAAAATTGATGGCACTAACACATCCTACCAAGCGGAAAGCATGTCTACCCTACTGCTTCCAAAAGGTGGAATTATGACAATAATGTGCAACTGTTAAAATTTGGTAGCCCTCCTTCACAAATAACACACATCTAGCCATTTTTGTACAGTAATAAAAAAGGGAAATCATTCTTTCATGCATGCATATAATTGTTAGAATCTCTTGTTTGTGAAGTTGCTTAAAATACGATCTCTTCCAAACTTGAGGTCATATGATAACTAAAAAGTTTTGTATGGCGGGATTTTACATCAAAGTACATGCGCACAATACTCACTTGTGGGCAGAAAGCCAAACAAACTCATATTACTAGGTTTGTATTAATTTGTTCTAGAAATTTCACCATCACACATGATTTTGTGCTTGCGTTAATTTTACTTAAAAAACTTCTTCCAAATTCAAATTTTCTTCAAACATGCCAACGGTACATGTCTACCAATTAATAATTAAGGGTACACCACACGTACTGCCTCGTAGGGTACATAAAAATTACTATATTTTATGGCATGTACTAATTTCACATAATCTACAACTCAATGTTGAGTTTAATGATCAGCCCAGAACTAGAAAACAAATATACATATAGTTGCAAATTAACCTAGAAAAGCTCTAGTATCCTTTAAAACCCTAGAAAATGGCCATGCATGCATGCATCCTACCCATAATAATTAATTAAGGTCTCGATCTCTATACTTGCTCACGAAGTTTGGAATTCTGGCAAATATGCAACTTGTTTCATTAATTTACCATGGCGAGATAGATGCATGCACATCGATCTCTTAAAAAATATAAGGGCTCCTTTGATTCATAGGATTGATATAGGAATTATGTAGGAATTGGATCCTATAGGAAAATTTCTATACAAGTCATTTGATTCATAGGAACATATCCTATAGGAATTATTCCTATAGGAATCTTGTAGTACAAATCCTATAGGAAAAAAGCATTAGCTCATACCTCATGGAAAAATTCCTTTGCTACAATCAAAGACACACCATATTCCTATAGGATTCAACTTGGCATGACATTCCAATCCTACACCTTTCCTATTCCTACACTCTTCATATTCCTATGAATCAAAGGAGCCCTAAGTTTGTAAAGGATTTGGCATCCATATATGCTCACCGGATATATAGATAAGGCCAAGCAAACACATCGAATATTTGTGAAGAAATGTTTTTGCTAGAACCTTCAAATTTTTAGATTTACATCACACACAAAGAACACACCTTTAATTTCGCCGAGGTTTGTGCACTAATAAAGTACTCCTACAGTACTAGAAATTGGATTGTTCTACTCCGGAGTGATATGCTCACCGGAGTATTTTTGGATCTTAGCCGGAGCGGCGTTTGGCGGTTGCACGAAGCCGTGCCTGGATGTTAAGCCTGTCGAGGCACGCTCGGTGGAAAGCGTGCGCCACCTTAGCCTCATCGGCGCGCCGCTGCAATGCTGCGTCCTCGGGATTTGCAGCCGCCGCATTCTTAGCCTCGCACGAAAGCTTGCGAGCATCCCGGCATCTATAGAGTGCCGGGAACATCACGTTATATACGAGCTCCTTGGCGGTGTTTCTCCTGCAAAGGGCGTCGCCGTGATGCGCTTCGAAAGAACGGCCTGGCTCCACGGCCGGCACCGCCTGAAGTGCGGTCGGATTAGGCGGCTGGCCACGGGAGCTCCCTGCCTCCGCATCGTTCGCGCCGGCCGGGAAGGGGATCTCACCTGCTGGCAAAGAAAACCATGCGGCATGCACGGGCGGAAAAGCCGGCCAGGGCCGAGCGGGCGTCGCATGCGGGGTTGCGTGGGAGATCCCTGCCTCTGCATCCATCGGCCCGCACGGGAAGCGGCTGGCGAGGGCCTCCACGGCCAGCGCCGCCGCCGCGGGCTGAACAACCGGCAAGGGCAGAGCGGGCGGGTTATGCCTTGGTGCGCGATGGACGAAGCGAAGGCGGCGCTGATGCTCCGCTTCCTCGTCGGTGGTAGGACTACGCGCGCGGCGACCAGAGCCAAGTCGGAAGGCCATAGCTATGTCGATTGGTCACTTAAACTGGAGAGATCTCTTACCATTTAGGAGAAGTGGAGTAAGAGGAAGTTGTTGCTTATACGGGTTCACTGCCACGTTGGGTTAAGATGGGCAAAGTTGGTCAATGCCTAGGAAGTTGGAATCGTTTTGGCCCCAATTTTTTAATTACCTTGCGGTTCATCTCTCGGTCTCTCCCACCTCTTCACTATCCCTCCCCTTGCCTCCTTTCATGCTTCATCGTAGTGCATCTTGTTTTTCTAGCACCTTCACAAAAATCATACACATTGGCCGATTCTGTCATTGTGTGCACTAATAAAGTAAAAAAATCCATTATATGTGAATAAACGTTTAATACACTAGCTCGCAAAGATGTTTCTCAAGGCGATATGCACAATGCCTGCCAAAAATGGGTCATGATAACTAAATTTCGTGTTAATTTTTGCATGACATGTACTCACTTGTGTATGAAACCA